>NC_056738.1:420505757-420600757 GCF_019279795.1 Protopterus annectens | reverse complement strand
TGTCTCGGGGATAGCCTTGGGTTTTCACTTAGCACCAAGTATAGATTCCACTGTTGCCTCTCTGGTTTTGCTGGTTTCTTTGCATTCCACCTAGTTTACACCCCTTGTGCTATCTCCCTCCCCCAATACTAAGTCTATATTAGATTCCTGCTGAGCATGGAGCCATCTTTAATTTTGTAGTCTCCCACCAGGACACAAGTGCTCTTCAGCAATTGCATTCTGCTTGCTGATAAACCATTAGACCTCAGGAATTTGTTTAAAGTGTTCAGATTTGTAAAGTAAAACTTGCTTTTTACTCTTGTCTTGGTGGGCTCTGCCCCGCTCCATTCGCCCTCACTAACGCTCAGGCTCTATCCACTCCCCTACCCTGCCCCCTATTCCCTCCCACCCCCACTACCTCTGCATTTATAGTAATCACAGCCACACCCACAGCTCACCTCACATCACCTCCACCAATCACAGCTCCTCAAGTCAGATCACATTACACCACATCAACTTGCTCCACCACAAAATACTCCCAACCACTCTCATTCCCACGAGGCATTATTTACATCACCCACACTACTTACCCATCCACATATAGTGTAACCCTATATTTCCTATCCAGACCCCCACATAGAACCAATTTAAACTTTATAACCATGACTATCACACAATTAAGTCTAGTCTGTCTTCTCATAATTCTTTATAACACCACAAGTTATCACTCTAGCAATATCCCTAAACTTAGTAGCACAACACTACATTATGCACTCTCATATACAGACACTGCACATTATAATAATATCTGCCCACAATTGTTCAAGAACTACATAACGGACTAATTCAGAACTAAACACATATGCTCTCATTACTACTCCAAAAAACACAATACTTTCTCACACTCATCACCAAACTCCAACATCTGTATCACCATTTTAACACCAGGCTCACCATAAGTGGGGATATCCACCCCAACCCAGGCCCAAATCCATCCTGTCCAACACAAACTGCTCCAACACAAATGTCAGAACATAACATCCCCACTATCTTTATCCCTGGGCAAATCAACAACAGCAGCAAAACCAACCATCTTTTAATACTAAATATTAATATTAGAAGCATCAAAAATAAAATACATAAACTCCAGGCCACAGTAGCACACTACTCCCCAGACATAGTTGCTTTAACAGAAACCTGGCTAAATAAAAACATAGCTAACTCAGATGTTCTCCCTACCAGCTACAATATCATTAGACAAGACAGACCACTTCATAAAGGGGATGGAACTGCCTTACTGTATAAGTCCAACTTAACTGTATGTCAATTACCAAACTCTTACCCCTCTCCCAGTAATTGGGACATACTTATCTCACAACTTCAACTTCACCCTAAAAAGGTCATCATCACAATTGTGATCTATATTCCACCTGGTAATACACCTGCTAGCCTTGAAGACTTCTTATCCTGGTGTTCTTCCAAATACTCACTAGAAACCCTTATTCTGGGGGATTTCAACCTAGATTGTTCACCTGCATATCAGAACCACCAAGTAATCTAATAAATCTCCATGGCTACCAACAGCTAGTCCAAATTCCAACTAGATGTGATAAAAAATCTAAAAGAGATTCCATCCTTGACTGGGTCCTAACTAACAACCCCACATTATACCCCCATGCAGGCAGTCTCCCAGACACCTTAAGTGACCACAACATAATATACCTTATACATAATAGAACAAGGATATGCAAAACCACTAACTATATATTCACTAGAAACACAAAAAAATTCTCTCCTGAGGTTCTCAATACTTTACTCTGTAACTGTGACTGGACCCCCCTAAAAACCCTCCCACTTGACCAGGCTGTAGCATATTTCAACAAAACATTCCTACAACACCTAGACACTGTCGCTCCATTGTGCAAAATCAAGGTTAGAACCTTTACAAACCCCTGGCTCAGTAAAGAAACCAAACAAATCCTCAAGTCCAGTGACACTGCCTGGATTTACTATCAAAAAACCAAAGAAACACAAAGCCTAATTAAGTACCAAAAACTGCACAACCATGCAAAAAAATTCATTAGGCTGGCCAAAAAATCCTACTACATGACATTACAAACTAAATACCAACACAACCCCCAAAATTTTTGGAAAAATGTAAACCAACTATTAAAACCCACGCAAAAGGCTACCCCCAAACCAACCACCCCTGACACTAAAGTTCCCATCGAAACACGATTCGACTCCCACTTTGTGAACTCAATTCTATCCTTAGTATCACAGGACAGTTCCTTCCTCACTATCCCCCCCAACACAAACAACACTAATACAAGCTTTACCCCCAAAACAGTTTCCACCACTTCAGTCAAAAACATGCTCTCCAAACTAAAAACATCATCAATAGCAGCCGACCTACTCCCCAGCTATTTCTTGAAACTCACAGCAGATGCTATTGCTATCCCAATCTCCACTCTCATAAACAGATCAATTGTTGAAAACTATGTGCCCAAACTCTGGAAAATATCCTATGTTACACCCATACATAAAAGCAGGACCTCCACTGAATTTAATAACTACAGACCCATTGCTTTACTCTCCACCCTGGCCAAAATCCTAGAAAAATGCATCCATACCCAGGTGCTAAAATATTTCCTAGACAGCAACATCCTGTCACCTACTCAGCATGGTTTCAGACCTTCCCTAGAGTACCACTACAGCCCTCCTCTGCTTCACAGACACAGTAAACTGTCTCAAAAATGAAGGCCTACAGGTGTCAACTCTTTTTTTGGATATGTCCAAAGCATTTGACACAGTCTCGCACCAAATCCTGCTAAACATACTAAACCAATATCACCTATCAAATTCTAGTCTTACCTGGTTCCGAAGCTACTTAACTGACAGGTACCAAGCTGTGAAATGGGAAAATTCTCTCTCCTCAGCTGCCCATAATTATAGGAGTCCCACAGGATTCTTAGGACCACTACTATTCACAATCTTCACAAATTACCTCCCTACCTCCACACAGCATGCATCTATCATTCAGTATGCAGATGACACTACCTTTATCAGTGCTGCACAAAACATTCCCACCCTCCTGCAAACAACTCAACTAGCACTCTCTGATGTTGAAAACTACCTTACCAAAGCCCAACTTATCCTCAATCCAAAGAAAACTCAGCTTATGATTATAAGCAGTTCTAACAAAAACACTGATAACAGTCAATTCACTATCTACTCCACAAATGCTACTCTATTCACTCCAGTGGCACAGGCTAAGCTATTGGGAATAACCATAGACTCCCACCTAAAATTTGATAGTCATCTCAACTTAATTATTAAAAAAGTACATGCCAAACTGGGATCACTCTACCGTATCAAACCATTTCTTACCAACAACACAAGATCAGCCATTGCTCACTCTCAACTTCTATCCACCCTACACTATGCATCTTCCATTCTGACTAATCTCAACAAAACTGAACTAAGCAAAATGGAAGCCTGCTATAACAGAATTGCCCGCTTTGCTGCAAATTGCTCATATAGAACTCATCACTGTACTGCTTTGAGACAGCTCCACTGGCTTGAACTGCCCAACCTCCTAACCTACAATCAGCTCTGCCTCTGTCATTCGATCTATTACCTCCCCAATAAGTGTCCTGCCCTCAAAAACCTAGTACAACATCACTCAGCCAAAAGGCCTCTTAGATCATCAAGCAAACTACTACTAGAGGTCACAAACAGCTACAATAGCTTTAGAGATGCACTATATAGTAGTTCATTGGCTAAAAAATGGAACTCTGTCCCTACTAGCATTCAAAACACATCATCCAAAGCCTCCTTTAAAGACCTCATCAGGCAACATCTCAAGCAAAGTTTGCAGTGCCATGATTGCTCCCCAGGCTAGTGAAAGCGGATAAGGTACACATAGTAAACCTAGAGTACTTGATAATAGTTTTCAATCTTACTCACAAACACTGGCTAATCTACAATGTATGTACTGTACCTGTGTACTATGTATGTATTCTACCTATGTTCCAAATTTCAGCTGTACACCACAAATCTATTAATTACATTTATTTTTAAATTAATATTTTTTTGTTTGTTCTCTCCACTGTAACTGTTGATGTGCTGCATACCACTGTAAAAACACGTCTTTTGTAATTTGTGTGTATACTGATCATGTCTAAATAACTAAATGCATCTGTAATTTTTCTATGTGGAGCTTTTCTCCCTGGGCCTCTGCTGAAAAAGGGCCTTTTTGGCTCAGTCAGACACCCCCGGTTAACAAATGTAAAATAAATAAAATAATAAAATAAACTTCTTGAATCTGTTGTCATTTGAAATGAGGAAAAAGAGGGAACTGACAATGCTGCTGCCCAAAATTAATTTACTGCGCTTTAAAACTAACAGTATTGCAGACAATACTATGACAGGTAAATACCACCTGTATCTTTGACAGAGTCCTTTTATGTATATTACAGGTGTTTTCCATACTAAATCCATTAATTTGGCACATTTTAAAATACATGAACCCATCTACTTAGACTGCAAGCCTTTAAATTCCTTTATGCCACAGTATTGATTCTTAATGTATTACTCAAAGGCAACTGCATTATACTAAATTTATCCTTTGTTGCACCTTTGGAGTCAACTACTACCAGACATTCACCAGAGTGAGTTGTTACATTCTCATCAGTGTTACTTAGTGTGTCTGACTTACCCTCTTCAGCCGTGGCCACAGCCAGTAGTACACCTTGTCATGATACACCTTCAGTTCTGATTACCTTAATCATCTTGTGTACCCTTCTACAGACTGTAGAACTACCCCTTTGTAGCTGCCCCCCACGTTCTTACTCTTTACATCTTCTGACTAAAACTCAAGATACCTCCAGTCTAAAATGTCTTATTCCCATCCACTTTCTTGATAAGATTTTTCACACCCACTATGCGTGCTCCAAATATTGTTCAGCCTGTGATGTTATTTTGTTCTGACTTGGTTTGTTTCATAACCCCTGATTGTTCTTCTTTTGTACAATTACCACTGCCTGTCTTTGCTTACATAGTTAACACCAGTACCTCCAAATAAGTGATGCTCTTAATTTCTCCCTGTTTGTTTACTCAATGAAACTTGCCCACTTGAGTATTCCTAGTTAGCCAAGAAAATAGCAAAATAAAATGAAATAAATGATTTTCTCAGTACTGAATTCTTATCCACTACTTTGTACTAACTTGTTTTTATAGTGTCTCTTTTTGCTGACATTAATTTGAAAATAGTTTCTACCCTGAAATTCCTCCCTGTTGATTGGACTTTTGTCATGGATCTACACTTCCAAGATATTCTGTGAAAATAGGCTATTACCTGAGAAACTTCCATTTTTAAAACTGAAATACACATCTCCCTGGCAAATTTAATCTTTGGATGTTTTGTAATCACAAACCTGGCGAAATTACTTACTAAAGAAGCAAAAGTTAATGCATTATGCCATTTAGCACACATCCCTAGTATGCACAGGCCTTGACCAACCATTCAGTTCTTGCAGGGGCTATGCTGTATCCAGGTGTGATCCCTGCATGTACCACAACTTACTACCTGAACATACAGGCTTATGCCCAGCAAACAGGCTTCCCTGAATTGCAGCTTATGATACAACCTAAGTCACATTCATTATATAATATTCTCTAGTGGTTGCTTCTGCACCACATCCTTTCATTTTATTTCTCTTTAATATACAGTCTGTGTTACACTATAACATAATTCTGCTGTATCACCTACTAAAACTAAACTTGAACTGATGTGGTTTTCCTCAAATGCCACTCTGCACAGCAAAATAAATTAATCTTTCCACACTTTTTTTCAGGTAAACTCTGTATCACTCAATAACTACGCTAGTAACCTTCACCACTAAGATCAGTTTGCTAGGTCTGGGCAGTATGTTTAATGTGACAATACCACCAGCCAAGGTACCACATAAAGGCATTGTCATGTCTCTGTGTTTACCTCTTATCTGACAACATTCTGGCTATTGTTTTTAAATTCCTCTTCAAATCTTTGGACAAGCTGAGTACGTTTACTTGCCTTTCTGTCATGAGTGCTACCATCCTCCACATTTCGCAAAAAACATTATTCAAATTGTTTCCTGTTCAGTATTCCCCAAACAAGTATCAATATCACAACATTTCCAGCAATCAGCTTTTTACATTCCTTAAATATCCTATGTGGTACCATTTTTTTCACAACTAATCTGCTACTTTTTTTTTTTCTTTCTTGCAAACCAAAGACCTAATTGAGTTAAATCTGTAAGTTATATGAAGCTTGTTAGGTGAAATTCATATTCTGTGTACCCACACTTTATAAACTATTTGATATGTACCTTATTACTTATTATTTTTACTATTATTTTTAACAGCTTCTCCCTACATATCATTTTTCTGTCTGCAGTCCCTTTTACCAGTTTTATTACTTATGGTACCTAAACTTAATGCAAAACAATTTATGTCTTCAAGCAAAACTGCACATACTGATTATGACATAGAATGTATTCCAGCATAATCAGTTGACTAACAACCCTTGAAAGAGCATCTGATTAATTTCCACTGTAACCTGACCAAACTTGGTCGACTTTTCTCAAACTGTGCTCTAGTTTATATGTGCAACAAGTTAACGATTTGACGCTTACACAGAAAACCTGTTCAGGCGTTTCCATGTCAACATGCAGAGAGATATACTTCCCAATAATTTTAAATGTGCTCTACCTGCTGTAGGCCACACTAATCTCATCAATTTGTCACTGTGTGCTCAAAAACAACCAGCTACCAGAAAATGTATATGGCAAGGATAGAAAATGCCCTGACTCTATAAATTATTATTTTTTTAATCAACAGTCCATCTCAATGATGTCTATAGTGTGTGCACTCACTTTCCCCCTTGACTAGCCACTTCCTGTTTCCATTCAAAAACTTTAATTACTTCACTTCCTCCTCTGTAAATTGCTTTGGAGGGATAGAAGCCTTCAGCTGAGTAACCAGGTAACAAACCCATTTTTCTGGTCCTACAAAAGAATTTGTAATAATTAAATCAAGAAGGCAGCTACCATCAAAATGATAGAATGAGATGGAAATATTTACTAAGACTGGAAACATTCCCACCCTCCCCTGAACAAAATACTCTATCTACACTTCCGAGCTTTTTATCCACAGGTTTGAAAAACCTAAAACCTGAAATATTAACTATTATTTTTTTGATAGGGGAGGGTACTTCTACTACACTTTGCATATGGCAGTGATGGGTATGGTAAATATGTGACTGTTATACCCATCAATGGTACTTTGTGTTCCCTTTTAAAGAAGCCATGATGATATCTGGATTTTCCTTATCTGTATTTTACTAGAACAACTAGCAATACTTTTTTTTATACTCTATACTTAACATTTGCTTACCCTTATATTAGCCATTTAGCTTCATCAGGAAAGCTTACTCATTTCCAAGGATGGCTTATTTTCTTGGAATAAGGTTACATTCACATGGGGGCCTCACTCTGTTAGCCATTACTCTGCTCACCCTCACTTTGTTCCATTACCCTACCTTTCCCAACCATTCCCTTACACTATATTTAAATACCACTTCTTCTCTCCCACATAGTCTTATCAGCCAATGATCACAGCTTACCTTAGCCTCCTTTCTCCTTTAACCAATCCACTTCATATTATCTGTATTAACTGTTTTACAAACAATATCACACAGTCATATATCTATTATAATTGCATCACCATTAACTACTACTACTACCGACTATATAAGGTTACCCACAAAAACACAACTCCCCTTTTACCCACAACTTTCATTCCCAATCACCTCCTATCTACAATGCATTAGAATAGAGAGTGTGTGATCTACACCAAATCTCACCCATTCCCCTTTCTCTATAGTTCTAACACTCCACAGTCCCTCCCATAATCTACATTCAACTCAATAACTAAATTCTCCTAATTCCAGCATGCCATCTATAATCTGAAATTTTACCTCCTCTCCTCCCTCCACCCCATCTTTTTCTTACATAAAGTAATCAACTACCTTTCTTTAATCTATTTCTCTCTATTATTAAAACCTGTACATATTTCTCTTTCATTATACACCCTCACTTCCCCAAATGTACTTCAGCTTTAATATGTTTAACTACATTCAGTTCTAACATTCTTGCACAGTTAGCATTAACATCTTATAAACACCTGTCTCATTAATGTCCATCCTAACTGCCATGTATGCAATATACACTAACAAGAACAAACTTAATTTGCCAGTTATGTTATGCTGGGTTCACTTCAATTCACTGAACTTTCAATTCACTGACTTTCATTTCACTGACACCATTTCACTGAAATTCATTTCACTGAAACTTCATTTCACTGAAAGTTCATTTCACTGACAAGTATTATTACAAAGTAAATGGAATATGCCGTTAGAATATACAGTTAGGGGGGTGTGGGGCTAAGCAATATTATATCAAAACGTAAGAATATCATATGAAATGAAGTGGGGCTGCACGGGGGCTCTGCCCCCACACACCCCTAACTATATATTCTAACTCCAGGGTCGCACTACAGTGGGGAAGGGGAAGATTCCATTTTATTGCTAATAATAGTTGTCAGTGAAATGAAGTTTCAGTGAAATGAAGTTTCAGAGAAATGAATTTCAGTGAAATGGTGTCACTGAAATGAAAGTCAGTGAATTGAAAGTTCAGTGAATTGAAGTGAACCCGTTATGCTACACTCCACAGCTCATTCTGTCTCAGTAGATTGTATACTTTACAGTTAACAACATTTCTCTTATGGCAGAAAATCACAGCTCATAGTCTTAATCCTCTATGCTGCCAGACATTAAAGGTTATGTGTGGGGTTCAAACCCTGTACCAGTAGAATTGTAGACCAAAATTTTGTCCATGCAACCACTTTATCACCCTACACTTTGAAAGGCAACACTAGCTCCAGCTCTGTCAGATCATTCCTCTGCTCTATCTCCTAGCCTGTTCAACCCATGCAATGCATTCTCCTTTAAGTCTAAGCTCTTTTTCTGCACATAACAGCATATCCCACTTCTTAAGCAATACCATTCACATTCTATTTCCCCAAAAGCTCCAAATTCATCTTTCCTATTATTACTCTACTAATTAGTGGAGGCATTCATCCAAATCCAAAACCATGACCATGCGCGATGTTACAGGAAATTATGTCAGTCTGTAGTTCCTATATATGTGACTATTGTGTTTTTATTTGACTCTGATGATGCCTGGATTGTAAAAGTCTCTGGTGATTTTATCATATTAAAGTGACCATTTCTTGTGTAAAAACATGTTGGTTTATATGTTTATTTTTTTACTTTATTCATCACACTGCTTCTGCATGTGTGGCTGCAGTCTATACTTTAAATGTTATTATGTAAATAGTAATTTATTTAAATATAATGTTAAAATGTAACTGTTTTATAATTTTCATAAATTAATTATTATATCATTGTATTGTTGTTACAAATGTTATGAAGAATTTTGTTAGTTCTTCGGCTTGTTCTTATTTGTTGATTTTTTTATTATAAAAGCACAAATAAAAGTAAATTCTTCTTGTTTAATACATTTGGAATCCAGTGTGTTATATGAAACTGGAGTTTGGAATTGGGATTTGTACACATGCATCTTCTTATCATTAGTTATGCTTTCCATGTGAGCTAGGGAACTCCTCTACTTAAGAATTTGTCCATAGACATTTTATCTAATCAATCATTTAATATGTCTTGGAAATTAAAAATTACTTATACAAAATAAGGACTGAAACAACAGCATCATTTTGATGTCTAGCAGTTAGTACAGAGGCGTGTGGCTATGAGCTGTTATGAGATGCTTTCTGTGTGGCTTGATTCCCACAGCCTGCATTCTCCCCAGATGTGACTCTGAGTAAGCCATTTAACCACACAGTGGACAGACTTTGTTTTGGTCCACATGTTTATGTATTTATTACACTGTACCTTTTAAAGAGGCCTGTATATAAAGAAGTGATGTATAAAGCCCTTTTAGATTCTGATGAAGTTCTGGGTAGGAATGAAAACACCAAATCTTGAATAAAGCATATGGCTTCACTGCTTGTTTTGTCTTTTTCATACTTGGTAGGTTTACCTGCAGTCATTCTGGTCTCCCTTAGAGGTTGATGGCATTTTGCATTTGGCTATGGTTCTATTAATGCTGTCAAATGTTTGTCTCCACAGAGCCACATTGGTCCATATCTAACAGTTTTGGCATCACCTTTGCCATTCTTTAGCCATTATTGACATGTATACTTTATAATTATGGTTTAAAATTAAAATAGGCCTATATGAAGATGGATTTGATGGGTCTTTACCATCTTTAGGTACCATAGCCACCACAGCTTTTTCCAGGATGTTGGTGCCTCCTCTCCTTTTAAAATACTATTAAGCAAAAAATTCCAAATCTTTATCAATTTCTTCCCTCCTAACTTTCAAACTTCCACTGGAATGCCATCCCTTCCTGGAGACTTCCCTGCAGATTGGTTATATATCATATTTTTATCTCACCTCCTATCTTAACTGTTAGTTGTTGAGCCTCATGTACCTCTAACTATAGTATATTTAAGTCTTCCATAAATGTTTCTAATTGTGCTTCTTTCCTTGTTATAACATTTCCAAACTATCAATAATATTGTTACAGGATGTCTGGTTATTTTTCTTCTTATAGACTTGCTAAGTTTGGCAACAACCCTTTCTACTTTCCTTCCTTGTTGCCTAAGTTTTTGTACTCTGGAGTTATAAACATTTGCTTAATGGCAATCTTTTTAAATTCATACATATTATCCAGGTACTCCTTTATTTTTTCTTTATCATTCTGCAATTGTGTCTCTTCTTGTTCTATGAGATTATCCTTATTTTGTAATACTTATACCTTTGTCCACACCTCTAAATAATGCTTATTACCTTTTAACCAGATCTCTTTTTTTATTTCTACCCTATTGTTAAACTCTACTTTCATTTTATTCCACTCACTAGCTATAACTTCTGGAGCATTTTCTATCTTCTCTAATAACTCCCTGATAACCTCAACTATACATTCATTAATTTCCTCTGTTTTTAACAGGTAACTTTAGAAGTACCAGTGTCTCACCTTTAATACCCTGCAGTTTTATCTTAGTAATTATTGGTGCATGTTTTGAAATAATTATTGGATGTGTGTCAAAGTTCTCAATTAAATGTGCATGTTCTTGTGAAATATAATTTCCCTATTTATGCCTTGATACTAGACGCAAGTAAAGCCTTCGACAGAGTTAATTGGGATTTCCTGTTTTTGACTCTTTTAAAATTTGGCCTCCCCTTTGAATTCATTGACTTAATTAAGATTCTATACAATAGCTCATACACCCATCTTTGCATAAATAAAAAATTCTCAAATCCGATTAAAATTGCCAATGGTACACGACAAGGATGCCCTTTGTCTCCCCTATTGTTCAACCTATATATAGAGGTACTACTCCTGTTTGTTACACAGAAAGCCTATCATGCTATCCCGAGGGTATGTAACTTTAACATTAAATTCACTGCCTTTGCAGATGACCTTAATTTGTATTTCATGTATCCCTCTAATGACGCGATGAAATTAATAAACTCCATAGATACCTTTGCAGCGATTTCTGACTATAAAATTAATGCCAATAAATCGCATATCTTCCAAATTAATCTTGAAGCGCATAAACCACATCTTTTTCCAGTCCTGCCTTTCCATACCTGTCACTCCTTGAATTATCTGGGAGTCACATATGAAGATTCGTATTCCTCTATTATGCAAGCTTGGTACTTTATAGACTTGCTAAGTTGGAACTCTATCACACAAGATATGAAACGTTGGCAATTATTGAAACTTTTTACACTTTCAAAAATCTCCATTGTCAAAATGAATATACTTCCAAAAATTCTCTATCAATACAATTCCTCTTTATCCCCGGTCACAATTACTTTTATTAAGAAAATTCAGAAAGAGATTGGAAAATTTATTTGGTACCCAAAATCAGTTAGAATGTCCTATTACAAACTCACAGCTCCTAAATTAAAGGGAGGCATGGCGATGCCAAACTTTATTTTATACTATAGAATTATTCGTGCCAATAGAATTGCCAACTATGCCACTGGATCCATACCATGGACCCCTATATGGATTAAGATATGGTACAAATATGCCATTAATAAAAACATTAATCCCAAATCTCTACCTTTCCTTACGAGAATTTCAATCAGGAAAATGAAAGTACATAGAATTCTCAAAGACTTAATTGAGAATTTTCAGGAACTATTTAAATCGGTGGGCCTATCTAATGCCCTATTGTTATTTCAGCCTATCCATCTTAATCCCAATATTATAATGGGAGGCCAAATGCTAAACTTAAACAAATTTCCCCTGATCAAAAACTACACGATATGGGATATACACAAATTTAAACACCTCTCACTAAATGAGTTTAGAGAGATCCTGTCATTGTCTAAGGCCTATACTATTATTCTAAGGCAAATAAGAGATCTTGTTTCATCCCTCCTTCTGAATCAATATAACTCAGAATCTGAGATTAATATAGTCACGCAGCTACTCCTAAGTCTAAACTCCAATAAGCACATGCTCTCCATAACGTACAAAGCATTCTCCTCATACCTTTATGGAGATGAAGTTACCTTCGCTGAATACTGGAGCAGACAAGGATCTAATCTATCCTCGCAACAGAAGAAAGACTCGATAAACAAATACTCCCCTTTAAGAAATTTACTTACACCCAATTCATGATTACAAATAATCTATACCTTACTCCAACTCACCTAAATAAATTCAATGCTTCTCCCCTTTCGTTGCCCTTGTTGTTCTCACCCTCATGCAGACATTATCCATATACTATGGTACTGTAAATATGCTCATAACTTATGGTGTTCCCTCAAGATTAGACTAGCTAAAATGGGTTACCATAAATCAACGTTATCTTGGGAAATGGCTCTACTCCACATTACCAAGATCAATATTAGACTTAAGAGTCTGATCATCATATGCCTTTTGATTAAATTCTATATTACTAAACATTGGATAGACCGCTCCAAACTAACTTGGGAGAGTTTTAAAAAGATGGCAGTTACATACATAACTTCTCAAAAATTAATAACTGTCAACTCTTGTAAAAAATTGGAATTTAAACAGTTATGGGACTTCATTTTTTCACTCCTAGATACGATATAACCGAGCCATGCTAACATGCTTCTTATTTCAAGTTTTTTTTTTTTTTTTTTTTTTTGAGTATCCTAAATTTTTTATAACCTTTTATATTCTTCCTTTTCCCTTTAAAATATATGGATAAGTGGCTTTATGGTGTATTTCTGAACATACTGAATTTCATGGCACTTTGTATATAGTTGTTTTTATCTACTTCAAATAACAATTCGATTTGTTAACTTCTTTTATATGTAGTGTTGTGTTTTCACACTGCTTATGCATTCATATATTTTGTTAACTTCTGGATGTTTATGATTTGTTTATTGAATTATATTAAAATGCAATAAAGATTGTTTGCAAAAAAAGAAATATAATTTCCATATTGTGTAGCCCAATTAATGTACCTTGAGGAATAATATGTAAACTCTGTTGATGTTCCTACTACTGAACTCACATCTTTCATAACAAATATTTTCAGAATTTTCTTAAGAAGTCTATCCTGCTTTGTTATATTTTCCCTTCCAGCCCCCCAATTCATCCTCATTGGTGCAAATCAAATTTGTGTTCCCACCTATAAGTAATATTCCATACTGAAAGATGATTATTTCTCCCAAAACTTTTTTAAGCTCCATAATAGTAGTTTTAGGTAGAATATAAATACACACCACCATAATCCTCATCCCTTGCCAGTAGCCCCTTACTACCACAAATCTGCCATGATCTTCTTCTTCTAGAACTCCTGGAGCTCCTTTCACAATTAATACAAGTACTCCTCTTTTCATTTGTCTCTGATATTCAGCAGAATATCCATCATGAAATTCTTTCTTTATTAAATTCACAAGATAATTTCTTTCCAAATGTATCTCTCATAGCATTGCTATTTGCACTTTGTATTTCTTAATATAGTTAAATATTTGTTCCTTTGTGTCTATATCTGTGAGACCATTTACATTCCAAGATAATATGGAAAGTGTTGCCATTATTGTAAGAGGTCATAGGTCTATATTACCATAACATACCTAACACACTAGTAATAGGTGACTCTATAGTCAGGCACACTGACATCCTACTCACTAGGCTGGACAAGCAGAAGGTTACTGTTAGCTGCCTGTCGGGAGCCAAAATCCACCACATAACACAAGCACTCAGGTCACTCCAGAACAAGTACAAATATGACTCTGTCATTGTGCATGTTGGTGTGAATGACCTGATACGTACCTCCCTGGACTACATGAAAAGAGACATGGAAGAGTTCATTGATCATGTAGCCCAGGCTGGTATGACCCTGACCCTGAGTAGGATCCTGGCCTCACCAAGAAAGATACCTCAGTATAAAGAAAGAACGATCAATTTCAACAACTGGCTAAGCTTCTGGTGTCATTCAAAGGGGATCCAGTGTCTATCAGCCTGGGATATCATGCTCAACAAGCCAAATTGCTTCATAGGAGATGGCTTGCACCTGTCACCCCTAGGCTTTTGAATACTGGCCAAGGCTCTTGCTGCCCCTATAGTGCTTTTTTTCGGCAAGGCTCAAAAGTCAAACCCACCTCCGTAAACAGCACAATTAACAAAAAACTGAGGGTTATGCTACTCAATGCCAGGAGTTTAAATCTCAAAATGCATGCTCTCGAAGCACTCCTCAGTATGGAGAATGTCGACATCTGTGCAGTAACTGAAACCTGGTTCAAGGCTCCAGAGTGCACCCCAGCACTACTGGGCAACAACTCTTACCACACATTTCGGCCACAGAACATGGACGGAAACACAAAAGGAGGGGGTGTATCCATATTCATCAAGGATAACTACACCTCCAGGTTAGTGGTGCAGCATGATACCTCTGAGATCATCCATGTGCAACTAACATCGGGCAAATCTGCAATGCAAATTGTGGCCTGCTACAGATCACCCTCCATGACCCAGGACCACCACTTCACCTTTCTGGAGACACTAGAAAACATGAAGGTCCTACCAAACACCCTGATATTGGGCGATTTCAATTACCCTGCCATTCACTGGGAAAACCACTCGAGTACAAATTCCCAGGCCCAGCGCTTCCTGTAATTCATCAACTCAAATGCCCTGGATCAGCTGGCCAACTCCCCTACCAGAGGTGAAAACATATTGGACCTGGTCATCACCAACATGGGCAACAGGTGTTCCACACTGGAGGTCAACCCGTCACTGGTAAGATCAGACCATAAACTAATCACTCTGGGTGTCCACACCCCACCACCACCCTCAACTAAGGAAACCACAGTAAAAAACTTTTCTAAAGCAAACTTCACCTTACTTAAGACAGAGGTGGTAAGTTTAACAGCCCCCACGCTAAAGGATAACGCTGCCGAAGATGCAGAAACCTTTACAAATGCACTCTATGAGCACCTACAATGATGCATGGATCGTGCCATCCCTAGCAAAACCAAGACTCACTCCTCCAAGAGAAGGAAACCAGTTTGGTGGACCCCTGCAATAAACAGGCTATACAATAGAAGGAGGAAACTAGTTCAGAAAAAAGCAAATCCCAAGAAGGAAAGACATCCCTGATCAGTATCAGTAAGAAACTGAGGTCCCTCATGAAATCATCCAAGGCTAACTTTGAAAGAAAAATAGCCAAGGATTCAAAAGATAACCACAAAGCCTTCTTTACCTATATTAAGAATCTCAGTGGCAACTCGCAGATATGCACTGAACTAGTGCAAAATAGCACAAAATATACTGAACCTACTGATATTGCCAACATCCTGGCAGAGAGATTCAGTGCAAACTTCACCCCTCTCTCACCTCCAAAAGAGCCCACAACAATACCGGAAAAGTGCAGTGTCCCAAAAATCACAGATGCACAGGTGAAAACAGCCCTTTCAAAAGCCAAAAACACAGCGTCAGTGGGACAAGATGGTGTCCCAGGCTGCATCTTGCATGAACTACAAAATGAACTAACCCCCCACCTAAACACGCTGTTCAACCTCAGCCTCTCAACAGGCTACGTGCCCATAGAATGGTGCACAGCAACGGTTATTCCTCATAACAAAGGAGGGGCCACAACTGACGCTGGTAACTATCGCCCCCATAAGTCTGACTAGCCTGGTTTGCAAGGCTATGGAGAACTCATTAACAAAGACATTGATAACCTCCAAACACTTGACCTGACCCAGCTCGGCTTTGTTAAGGACAGATCATGCCTACTAAACCTGGTTGACTTCTTCGAGACAGTCACCAAGGCCATAGATGAGGAAAAGGTGGTTCACACAGCCTACCTTGACCTCATCAAGTCTTTCAACACCATTCCCCACTCGGGTATTACAGAAAAACTCACCAGCCTGAACATAAACCCCTACGTCACGAGATGGATTGCCAACTGGCTTACAGACAGAACTCACACGGTAAGAATAGTGGGCTCCAGGTCTGACTCTAAACCAGTCACAAGTGGTTTCCCACAAGGCTCAGTCCTGGGACCCCTTCTGTTTGGCATATACTTCTCAGAAGTACAGGCAAACACAGGGGGACTATGGCTAACCAAGTCTGCCGATGACTGCAAACTAGGAGCCATAATTGACTCTCCGGCTGACACGGACATCCTCCAAAAGGGCCTTACTGAGACTTACACCTGGTGTCAAAGTCATGGCCTCAAGCTAAATGCCAAAAAATGCATAGTCATCCCGTTTGGGAAAAAGAAAACACCCATTAATTACCACATAGGTGGCAGCCCCCTTAATACAGAAGAGGTAATAAGAGATCTGGTGACCCAGGTAGATAGTAATCTATCCTTTGACAATCATATTGCCAAAGTAGTTAGGAAATCCTTCTATGTGGCCCATCTAATTACTAAAGGGTTTGCATCTAGAAATAAAGAGGTTATAGTGCCCCTCTACTTGTCACTCATTAGACCCATCATAGAGTACTATGCGCCATTTGGAATGTACCTCACAAGACACTTCCAACAGCTGGAAAGACCACAAAAGTACCTCACCAAGAGGATTACTGGTCTCAAACATATGTCCTATGCAGCCCGACTGAAAAAACTCTGGCTGTACTCAGTGGCATATCGCTTACTCAGAGGTGATCTCTGCCTGACTTACAAAGCCATGTCCAACTCAGAAATGATGGACATGCTCCACCTAAAGAAATCCAAGTCACTGTGAGCCACGCGCTCTAGTGAGCTAAACCTCGCCACAACAATAAATAGAACATGCTGGAGGGATAGATTCCTGTCACACAGAGTCCTCATGCTTTGGAACAAAATTCCAAATTACATCAGGCAGAGCCCCTCACTAACAACCTTGACAAGTGGAAGGGTAACAGAAAATACACCCCTGGGATCACTTCATTGGGTCTGCTTGACAGAAGATCAGTTAATTAATCAATGGGGTGGTGAAAGCCGACACACTCTGGCTAGGCTTATAAATGCCCTCGGGCAGATAGCCTAGTACCTACCTATGAACCTATGAACCTATGTCGAATGGTAAAAATATCAAATGCTCACATGATCGAAAACAGACTAAAACTAACTTGTTATTGTGGGGGGCTGCACCCCCCACACTCCCGCTAAATATATATTCCAACTCCGAGGTTGCACTACAGTGAGGAAAGGGCAAATATCTCAATCCTCACTGTACCACGACCCCAAAAAAACAAGTTTGTTTTAGTCCATTGACGCTCATGTGAGCGTTCAATATTTTTACCATTCGAGATGGTAATATAGACCCAAGAGGTCATTACTTGCTTGATATTTGAGCTGATATATATACTTCATATAGCAATCTCAATGTGTCCTCATTTTAAAAAAATGGCCTTTTTAATCAAGTCAAACTAGAAACCAATATTTTTAACACTCCCAAAAATGAATTATTTATGAATAATGCCTTACATGCATTTATATGTATTGCTAAAAAATACATTCTAATTCTAATGATTTAATTTAATGCACACATTGGGTATTACTGTCAGAAGTAAATAAATAGATCTGAATGTTTACTTATTCTGAGCAAAGACAAATGGGAAATCTGAAATTAAAGAAATTATAGCCTTTTTTAAAGCTAGTTAATCACTTTTGAAACACTTTATAGTCCTACTTTAGTAAAGCTACTGGTCTAAATCTAATGTTCTGTTCTGGTTTAACTTTCAGAGATGATATTCGTTATACTAAAATATAGAACTTTGTCGGATTTTAAATAGTGTAGTTAAATAGTGAATTGCCATTGTAAGCAAGGGAATTAATTGCTTATTAAAGTTTTTTGTCTTTCTAATAACTTGTATTTACTTACTGTCTGGTACTTTTTATAATATATCTTTTTCAAGTATCTTTTAGTAATATTAAATTCCTTCTTCTGATTATTGTTTTATTTACAGTAATGGTTTAACAATATTCTAAAATATTTAATATTTGCATAGAGTATGTAATATATCTTCCTTTATGTGGTATACTTTTGATGTAATTGCTATCAAATTGATTTGTTAGAGTTGCTAGATGGTTTCTATTCTGATCAAGAATTAAATTTGACATCAGTGAATACTTTTTACTCCTGTATTAATTAATTATGTTAGTTTTCTCTGATAGTTAACCTTAGCCTTATGTACCCTAAACAAATGCCTGATATTTAAGGAACAATATTGTTGATGAATCAGGTTTCACCTTGATATAAATGAAAAAAAACAGCCATTTCATATTAAAAGCTACATATTGTGAATAATTTGTCAGTATTCTTGAAATTTTCTGTTCAGTTACCTCGACACAATATTCACTGTGAAATAAATTTCAACTAATTGTTTATTGCTGAAATGTGTTCTATTTAATAGACTGCAGTTAAGAATGATAACAAAATGGTCCAAGTCTAGTATGGGATAAATTCTTACATTTATCATATGTTTTACTGGTTGGTTTGTACTTAATATTGTGTGTGTGTGTGTGTGTGTGTGTGTGTGTGTGTGTGTGTGTGTGTGTGTGTGTGTGTGTGTGTGTGTGTGTGTGTGTGCATGTATGCATGTGTATGTATTTTGTGTGTGTGTGTCCGTGTATGTATGAATGCGTATGTATTTGTGTGTGTGTGTGTGTGTGTGTGTGTGTGCATGCGTTCATGCATGTATGCATGTATAAGTATTTTTTTGTGTGTGTGTCCGTGTATGTGTGAATGCGTATCTATTTGTGTGTGTGTGTGTGTGTGTGTGTGTGTGTGTGTGTGTGTGTGCATGCGTTCATGCATGTGTGCATGTATATGTATTTTTTTGTGTGTGTGTCCGTGTATGTGTGAATGCGTATGTATTTTTGTGTGTGTGTGTGTGTGTGTGTGTGTGTGTGTGTGTGTGTGTGTGTGTGTGTGTGTGTGTATGTGTTCCTCACTCCCTCTCTCTTTACATACAATAAATAATTAACATTCTTAAATGTGCATACTGACTGGCCACAACAATTATTTAAAGCCAGTATTATCTACAGAAATAATAAGTCCAGATGGGGAAAAAAGAGAAGATATGGAAATTGTGGTAGTAACACGTGAAAGAAAGCTAGAATTGCCATTCTGATAGTGCTGTTGATTAGATAACCCAAACTTAAACAGAAACATCAAAAACTACAATGTTCCCATCCTCCCCATACAAAGCAATTTTGCTACTTGGAGCAAAATAATGCAGAACATTTTAAATATGTTAAAATCTCTTTGGCATCTCAGGAGTCTGTGAACAAAGAGCTGCATGAATGCATACTCCTGTTTCCCTTAAAAAATTGATGGAACTGCTTTTAAGTGATGTACTGTGCAAGCATCTGCATAAACATGCCGATTGCATGTGCATTGCTTCACATACGTCCTTTAAATTAGAAACGAGACAGAAGAGGAATAAAGTCCATTCATGCAATTACATTATTTTTAAAAGATAAGACTGCTTTCTTAGATAATTTCCTTGTACAAAAGCAATGACTTATAGCTAGATGTGGTAATGTAGTATTTGATTGCTCAGATTTTGTCCTTATGATCAGACCACAGCAGGTGTCCTGCATTGCCCACACCCAACGTGAGTTATTGCTTAAATAAATAACTAAACAAACAGATAAGTGCGCACGTGTGTGTGTGTGTGTGTGTGTGTGTGTGTGTGTGTGTGTGTGTGTGTGTGTGTGTGTGTGTGTGTGTGTGTGTGTGTGTACATTTATCTAATGAAGTTTATAGTTAGCCATATAACTGAGTGATGAATATCATTAAGAAGTTAGCCCCTATTCTTGTTGGCATTCTTATAAACTGTTGCTCTGAAACTCAATGACTCATTTATTTACTAATACATGTATTATGCAAACAGGACCAGCCTTAGATTAAATGGTGCCCTAGACAAAGTAATGCTTTGGTGCCCTTCTAGCCCCACCCACATCATACTCTGACATGCCCTGTTTGATCCACACCCATGGGTAGGTCACTCCCCATGACAGCCACACCTGTTATTTCCTCCATTTATTTTGCTGCATGAAGATCAATAAATACTTCATCATACTATAGGAAGAAAAGAAAACTTGTGATGTAGTTACATTACAAGTGAAGGTAGACTTTTCCTTTAACAGTAGAGCTGCTTCATCTGTTGCCCCTTTAAGAGGTTCTTATTTGCAATGGTCACAGGCAGTAATTTTAATTTTGTGCCTTTAAACATTAAAGAGCTGTCAGTGCATTCGTGTTTATCTGATGTAGAACTTAAAGGTGTCATTTACTCTGGTGTAATGTCAACTCTGTAGTCTGCATGACTTTGGTTTAAATACTGTGCATTACATAAACAAGTATGTACCATGATGTGTGCTTTGTGCTCCTGCTAGGTAAACCACCGAGTCACCACACTTTGATGTCAGCACTAGATTGTGACGTATGTGGTGCTGCAGCTGAAAGTCTGCGCTGGTCATGTGGTATAATTGGACAGAAGTATCACTACTAGTGTCTGCTGACCTCTGCCTATAATGATAAATAAGTACCTTACCAAGAGTGCCAAATGATGTATCAGAATCGTCTTGGAGGTCCGTGTGACAACAATCCAATGTTTCTTACCCTTTATGGATTAAAGATGGAAAGATGTGGCATCCTGAAACTCAATTTAGTGAAGTACATTGCTGTTCAGTAAAGCTGCCAGTTTCACTTCAATAATCTGAGTACATTAGACAGTTTTCTGTGGGTACAGCTCATGTTAGTAAAGAAACACATTGAAATATTTTCAGATTTATGATTTTTTTATTCCATTGCTGGCTGCTAGAAGTAAATTTCTACATGCAATGTTTTGCCAGTAAAATGTTTACTTTTTAAAGGCATTCTTTGCTGACAGGCAACATTATGAAGCTGTTATTTAAATAAATACTTCAATATTTTCAGATTTATGAAATGCTTAAGTGCTGGTTGTACACTGTCACGTGCAATTTTGACTAACTTGCAAGACATATCGGCTGACAAAATAAATTGTATAGTGAGTCTTCTATTTGTTCATTATACTTTTGTTTAAATTACAAATACTGTTGTACTGCCTGATAATTAAAATTATTAAAACTGGCAATGTCTCTGTTGGCTTCATTACACATGCTGAAATACATTAGCAGATGCAAGGTGAGAACAGGGTTATATTCAGCTTAATTATACCCATTATGGTAAGCGGTTTCAGTGGTAGAGAAATCGGTGCTTCTACAGTCGTCAGTGTTCCCCTAATCCCTACAGTACCTCTGCTAGAGTGCTTCGCTGCAGTAACGCTGGAGATGACATTCCGTTTCTTGCATTCCTTCAGAGCATTGACCCTAATACACATACTACAGAACTCCTACACCTTCCATGCTAGAATCTGATTGCACTTTACATCAGATGTGACGTCATGCATAATTTGCACACTCCCTGCTTAATTTCTACATAGCCATCCACTAAAGCTGCATTTTTCATGCCTTGCACTGTGCAAATTGATCAGTTATATCACTGTAGTCTAGGTGGAAAGATATTTCATTATTAACTGAAATCATAACTAAACCCACAAGTCTTTCTTGTAGCATTGTACTTCTTAAATATGTTTTATTAGTTTTAGTTTGGAGAAGCTTCCCTCCCAGGATGCAACTGTCACTGACAGTGTTAATAAAATGTTTATAGTTACCACTGCCTGTAGAAATATCTCCACTAACCCTTTCTTTTTCATTAAATTAATAACATCCAGCACTGACAAGGCCTTCAACATAACACGACAAAGGATTTTTAATTCTTCATACTGCTCTACTATATCAATAACTGCAGATTCATTGTGGGTTAAATCTTTCTGTAAATCTTTGCAGAGATTAAGCATTTTTTCCTCAGTAAGTACTGGTTAGTTCTTGTATTTTGTAGAGGAACCCAAAAGCAACAGTATGAGCTGTGAGTTGCGTAAACCTGTCCTCCACTGACGATAGTGCAACATCGATAAGAGTGTTGAAAGAGCTAACTTTAAAACTGTGCTCAGGATTAATCAGACAATTATCATTTGCCTCATAACTGAAAAGCGTCCTCTTTTTCCTAGATCTCACCTCATTCACATCAGGAAACTTCAGTTCTATATCCAGTTCTTCAACTTGCTCACTAGCTGTCACCTTTGCCTTTTTATACCCAGTGGCCCTGTATTCAGGTAAAAACCTTTTCAGTTTATCAAGCAGAATCACTGCCTGATCAATCTGCATGGAACACCTTTGCAAAAGTTTACTCATTGTCCAACTTTTGTTAGTATATCATACCACACTTCCAACAGTATTAAAACTTTGGACTTTTCATAGTACTACTCAGTGCTACTTCTTTGGAATATGCCTTAGGGCCCTTACCATTTGTAATTTCTGCTACCAAAACTAAGGCATCATAAACTGCACCCACCTGATATTGGACTGCCTTCATACTTTCTGCCCTTTATTCCCACCTAGTCTCATACAATGGTTTTACAGTTAAATCTGACACATGATCGTGAAGTATTTTATACCTCTCTGTAGATGATATAAACAGGGTGTACATACATGGGACTGGAAATTGCAGTCTTCATAAACGTCCTCTAAAATGTTAAATTAAAACTGCCTGCCCACCCAAGTCCTGCAATTGCAACTGTCCACATAAGACAGTTTGCACAACTAAGCCCTGAAGTTACAACTGCCTGAATAACTGTAGGTTGCATGTATTAGAGGTGACTTAATTCCATTCTGTACAAAGTTAGAAGGCCAGTACTATAGTTTATACAGCCCTACCTAATTCATATCAAGTACCAGTCATCTGGAAATGGACCGTGCATACCCATATTGGACACATTTACTTTCCCTGTCTCAAAGTAGCATGCTTTTAGTTGTAAACATTTAAAATGCTACAGCTCTAACCATCAAGTCACTGTGAAATACAGTAATTTTTCATCTCATTCTGAGTCCATTGTGATCAGAACTATAATGTAAGCTGCAGAAATTAAAGCAATTCAGTTTTCATGTAAATGTTTACCAATTCACAGATGGAGAGAATATTGTATTCACTGTGTTGCTCACTGAACTACTGGAAGCTTCCATATATATGTACTGATAGTGTTTTCCAGTGACTGTGATTTCTAGCAACTTCAAGGTAACTAATCACTTGTTTCCTGAAGATCTATGGATTACCAAAAATTGAAGTAAGCAGTACTCAAAGATAAGCAACAAACAAAAATTTGGCGCCGAAAGCATCAGAACAGCCGACAACATCTATGCCCCCCCCCCAAAGAAGAGCATAAATTACTTTAGAGACACTTCTATAACTGTACCTCAGAACCTAATTATAATAATTTGAATGAACATACTTGCATAGTTGCCAGAATATAGATTACAGTCTTCAGAGAGTACATTCTAATGCATAGTCTGAAACTCATGACTGCAACACTGATTTGCCTGAAAACGACAAACTATAGGGGGCAAAAATCAGGGACCTTCTGTAAAGTTAGGAATAGCTGAGAGCATATATGCCCCCTCCCACATACATACAAAAGCAGAAAAATGGAGCACTCTTAATCCCAGTTACTGACACTATAATCCTTAGTGATTAATACAAACATTTGATGTAGGACATAGCAAAAATATGAGGCCATGCAAAATTAGGGACTGCTGGTAATGAAACCATCCACTAATAAAAGCTTTTGATACTATATGAGAAGCAATTCAGGAATATTACCTCCTAAATACAACATACAGTACATACACAGACAACTTGACCAATTAAAGCCACAGGTATTACTGTCTGCTTCCATTACATAAGTCTAGACATAATTTCAGTTTGCTGCTTTTGAAACCACACAGTGCATCTCACTGAGTAACTATGCCTTCTCAAGACTCAGGAAATAAAACTCCAGAATTAAGAACATGTTATATAGGTTCATATGTTCATAGATAGGTACTAGGCTATTGGCCCTAGGGCCTATACAAGCCTAGCCAAAAAGGTACCCTGGCATACACAGACAACTTGACCAATTAAAGCCACAGGTATTACTGTCTGCTTCCATTACATAAGTCTAGACATAATTTCAGTTTGCTGCTTTTGAAACCACACAGTGCATCTCACTGAGTAACTATGCCTTCTCAAGACTCATGAAATAAAACTCCAGAATTAAGAACATATTATATAGGTTCATATGTTCATAGATAGGTACTAGGCTATTGGCCCTAGGGCCTATACAAGCCTAGCCAAAAAGGTACCCTGGCTTTCGCCACCCAAGAAAATGATTTTCCTGTGCCCCTGTCAAGCAGAACCACAGAAGTGATCCCTGGGGTGATTTTCCTATTACCCATCCAATCATCAAGATTTTTCTTGAAGAGTGCTAATGAGGAGATCTGTTTGACATAGATAGGTAGTCTGTTCCAGAGTATGGGAAGTCTCTGAGACAGGAATCTATCCCTCCAGCATGTTCTGTTTATATACTTAGAAAGTCGCTAGTACAAAGCATTTTCTGAAAGACATGAAGCCCAATACTCTCACACATTTTATTTCATGACCATACCTCTCAACCTTTTAGCACAAGATATCTGGACAAAGCATAAAATAATGGGGGAGGGGGGGGGAAGCACCCAAAATAAGGCAGATTTTTATAATATCGCTCTTATAAACTTAGAAAGCTGCTAGAATAACAGGATTTGTTTTGGCATGTATTTTCTTGAAGGGTATGAAGTCAGAAACTCAAATGTATGTCAAATGATACCACGGTATAAAGAAAAAAATATCAATTTCAACAATTGGCTAAGTTTGTGGTGTCATTCAAAGGGGATCCAGTGTCTGTCCACCTGGGATGACATGCTCGACCACCCACACTGCTTTGCTAGAGATGGCTTGCACCTGTCACCCTTAGGCTTTCGAATACTGGCCAAGGCTCTTGCCATCCCCATAGTGCCTTTTTTAGGCAAGGCTCAAAAGACAAACCTACCGCCATAAATAGCACAAGTAACAAAAAACTGAGGGTAGTGCTACTCAATGCCAGAATTCTGAACCTCAAAATGCATGCACTCGAGGCACTCCTCAGTATGGAGAAAATCGATATATGTGCAGTAACAAAAACCTGGTTTAAGGCTCCAGTGAAGACCCCAGCACTACCAGGCTACAACTCATACCATACATTTCGGCCACAGAACCCAAACTGAAATACAAAAGGTGGGGGCGTATCCATATTCATCAAGGATACCCACACCTCCAGGTTAGTGGCACAGCACGATGCTTCAGAGATCACCCACGTGCAACTAACAATGGGCAAAACTGCAATTCAAATTGTAGCTTGCTACAGATCACCCATCATGTCCCAGGACCCCCATTCCACATTCCTGGAAACACTGGGAAACATAAAGGTCCTACCAGACACCCTAATATTGGGTGATTTCAATTACCCAAACATTAACTGGGAGAACTACTCAGGTATTAATTCCCTTGCCCAACATTTCCTAGAATTTATAAACTCAAAAGCCCTGGTTCAACTGGTCAACACTCCCACCAGAGGTGACAACATATTGGACCTGGTCATCACCAACATGGGCAACCGGTGTTCCACACCGGAGGTCAACCCCTCGCTGGTTAGATCTGACCATAAACAAATCACTTTGGATATCCACATTCCGCCCCCACCCCTGGACAAGAAAATCACTGTGAAAAACTTTTCAAAAGCAAACTTCACGTTATTTAAGACCGAGGTGGAAAGTTTCAAAGCCCCCATGCTGAAGGATAACGCTGTCCAAGCTGCAAAAATCTTTACTAATGCATTCTACGGGCACCTACAAGAATGCATGGATCATGCCATCCCAAGCAAAACCAAGACTCACTCCTCCAAGAAATGGAAACCAGTCTGGTGGACTCCTGCCATAAACAAGCTATACAATGGAAGGAGGAAACTAGTACAGAAAAGAGTAAAATCCCAAGAAGGGAAGACATCCCTGATCAGTATCAGCATGAAACTACGATCCCTCATAAAATCATCCAAGGCGAGCTTTGAAAAAAAATTGCCAAGGACTCCAAAGATAACCACAAGGCATTCTTTAGCTATGTCAAGAATCTAAGTGGCAATGCTCAGATTTGCTTGGAGTTAGTGCAGAATGGCACAAAATACACTGAACCGACCGATATCGCCAACATCCTGGCAGACAGGTTCAGCGCAAACTTCACCCCCCTCTCACCCCCAAGAGGGCCCATAACCATACCAGAAGAATGTAGAGTCCCTGAAATCACAGACACTCAGGTTAAAACAGCCTTCTCCAAAGCCAAAAACACAGCATTGGTGGGACCAGACTGTGTCCCAGGCTGTGTCCTACATGAGCTCAAAGATGAACTAACCCCTCACCTAAACACACTGTTCAAATTCAGCCTCTCCACAGGCTACGTACCCATAGAGTGGCACACAGCAGCAGTTATTCTGCTCCACAAAGGTGGAGCCACAACAGACCCCATGAACTATTGCCTTATAAGCCTGACTAGCTTGGTCTGCAAGGCTATGGAGCACATCATCATGGAACTCATTAACAGAGTCATTGGGAACCTACAAACACTGGACCCTACCCAGTTCGACTTTCTTAAGGGCAGATCATGCCTCCTGAACCTGGTGGACTTCTTTGAGACAGTTACCAAGGCTATAGATGAGGGAAAGGTGGTACACACAGCCTACTTAGACCTCGCAAAGGCCTTCGACACCATTCCTCATTCTGGTATTATAGACAAGCTCACCAGCCTTAACATAAACCCCTACATCACAAGATGGGTTGCCAACTGGCTCATGGACAGAACCCACATGGTGAGAGTTGCGGGAGCTAGGTCCAACTCTAAATTGGTTACAAGTGGAGTTCCCCAGGGCTCAGTCCTAGGACCCCTCCTGTTCGGCATATACTTCTCAGAGGTACAGGCAAGCACAGGAGGACTATGGCTGACCAAGTTCACAGACGACTGCAAACTAGGGGCTATAATTGACTCTCTGGCTGACACAGACATCCTCCAAAAGGGTCTCACTGAGACAGATACCTGGTGTCAAAATCATGGCCTCAAGCTAAATGCCAAAAAGTGCATAGTCATCCCCTATGGAAAAAACAAAGTACCACAGACTACCACACAGGTGGTAGTCCCCTAAATACGGAAGACGTAATAAGGAATCTGGAGACCCAAGTAGATAGCAATCTCAACTTTGATAATCACATTGCCAAAGTGGTTAGAAAATCCTTCTATGTGGCCCACCTAATCACAAAAGGGTTCGCATCCAGATCAAAAGAGGTCATTGTACCCCTCTACTCAACACTCATCAGACCCATCATAGAATACAACGCCCCATTTGGGATGTACCTTACAAGACACCTGCAACATCTGGAAAGACCACAGAAGTACCTCACCAAGAGGATCACTGGCCTCAAAAAGATGCCCTATGCAGCTCGACTGAAGAAATTACAGCTGTACTCGGTTGCATACCGCCTACTCAGAGGTGATCTCTGCCTGACATACAAGGCCATGTCCAACCCAGAATTGATGGACATGCTCCACCTAAAGAAAACCTTATCCCCGTGAGCCACATGCTCTAGGGATTTAAACCTCACCACAACAATAAATAGGATGTGCTGGAGGGATAGATTCCTGTCCCAGAGACTTCCCATGCTTTGGAACAAGATCCCAATCTACATCAGGCAGAGCTCCTCGCTAACACTCTTCAAAAGAAATCTTGACGAGTGGATGGGAAACAGAAAGTTTTCCTCGGGGATCACTTCAGTGGCTATGCTGGACAGAGGCACAGGGAACTAATCTAAAGGGGCGGCGAAAGCCAACACATTCTGGCTAGGCTTATAAACGCCTTTGGACAGATAGCCTAGTACCTACCTATGAACCTATGAACCTATTATTTAGTGAATTCAATCCTCAGTGATTTGCTGGAAAACCACAAATGTTATGAAGAACAGACCAAATATATGAAGCAAAAATCTAGACGGTTGAGAGGTATGTTGATGACTGCAAAATAATTTGCGAGGAATCCATAGCTTTTCTGGCCAAAAATATGGGCCAAAATCAGAGACAGCTGACAGCTACACACACACACACACACACACACACACACACACACACACACACACACACACACACACACACACACACACACACACACACATCAACAACAACAATTAAAGCCCCCCGTATGATTTTTAACATGTTAAATGTCAGCTTGACATCAAATAACTAATGGTCTGGAAATGTACTTCAGCTTGCTGATGTCAGAACCACACAGTACAACCACTGCAATTTCCCCACCCTCCCCAACTTCTTAGCCCAAGGGCATATTTGAAATACTGCTGTTATACCATTAAAAGTTGTTACTATAACAGATTTTGCATTACCAAGTATTTTCTGAAAGAAATGAAGTCCAACGTTCACACATTTATTAGCTGATGATTGCAAAGTAACAATTTGTAAGATTTTATCTAACAAAAAATATGAGCCAAAATCACAGCCAGCTGAGACCTATGCATACCAACATGCTATGCAACACTTTTTGCTTCCACCTGCTGTTGTCAGAACAACATAGTACAACCACTGAATAACTTCTCAGCTCAAGAATCAAAAAAGGGGACAGATTTCAAACATTGCCTTTACATACTTAGAAAGTTGCAAGAATACAAACTTTGTATTAGCAAATGTTTTCTGATGGAGGTGAAGTCTGAATCTTGGTTATCTGCCATTAATGACTACAATCTATAACTTGCCAGATAACCACAGACATAAGTATCTATCAACTTCTTTACATATCAATTTCCGGCAAAGCCAAAAATAGGGGAATAAAGACACAAAAAGAAATTACATGTTGCATTGACAATCATTTTCCGACAAGAGAAACAGGATACTCTAATCATTGGCACTGCAACCCATTCCCAGTGATATAAGGGACTTAAAGGACAGGACAGATTGAACACATGAGCAAAAACCAGGGACATGTTTTGAAATCATGCACAGCGATGGCCTTTACCTTAGCATATACAAACACAGATACACAAATGCACTCAGTTTAGCTGTTTATGCTATTGGTAAGCAAGAGTCCAAATACTGATTAAAAAAGAAAGGCCATTCATCTTTTCCAAAAAGAAGTACTAGACTCTTCTCTAATCCTCAGCTCCTGTGGAATACTTCTTAGTTACAATAACCAAAAGAATCTGCACTTACAGAAAACCCAAGGGTTTCTCGGGTGAATAATATACAACCAGTCAACACAAAACATTTACTTGAAATCACAGAACTAAAAATACAGAACTCTACCCAAAAATCCAACAGTATCAGATAACATTATGAAAAAGTACTTAAGCGTTTTCATCCCTATACTCTCCAAGCATTTCTTCAGAACTGTGTAATTACCCCAGGAGACTTATGGTAACTGTGTAATTACCCCAGGAGACCTATGGTAACTGTGTAATTACCCCAGGAGACCTATGGTAACTGTGTAATTACCCCAGGAGACCTATGGTTTTCTCTAAGTGCAGATTCTTAACTGTCCAGCTCTGCACTACCATGTTTTTTTTTTTTTTTGGTTCTTAACAGTTACTTAAATGAAACTAATGGCATGCATGGCAGGCAAGCAGTATGGTACCCCACCAAAACAACAAATAAAATAGTATGGTACAGTGCATCTTTAATCATACAGTGTGCTGCCCACATTGTCACTCCTTGCGTAGGCTTCATTATCATAATTTATTAAAGAAAAAAAGATTATATTTCAATTTAAAAATTGTACCGTGTCCATAGTCAGTTGTAGCTAGTGTAGCTCACCTCCTCAGTCTTAGCCAAGCAAGCGGTGGATGCCTTAACTTCCACATGGATGCAAGCAGCTCAGAAAAAAGTGAAGTCCACCTTTTAATGTAGAAATGAAGAAGCAGGGTAAGAGGCATGACAATATGGATTTTACAGCAGCAGTTCCGACTGGAGGACATCAGTGGCATGGCAGAACAAAAGCATCACCGAATGGATGCTTTAAGCACTGCTCACAGCCACTCATTGTTCTACTTGCAGATTCTGTGCTGGGGAGAGAACAGAAGAGCACAGCATGCATGGTCTGTTTATGTGCTTGTTCCCCTCCCCCTGCCTTGATTCATGAAACCTGAGTTGATAGTGAGACTAGAGCTTGCTGGCCTGGGTAAAGGAAAAGCATGGGGAGGATGCAAAGTACTTGCTTTTGGGATGGGATGGACTTGGAGATGGAGCACTGAGAAGAGTTCAGATTTTGTCTGGCCTGGCTGGAGGTTTAAGACTAAAAAAAAAGTTTTTAAAAATCGCACCCTTTATGGAACAGGTCTGTACAGCACCCTAGGTGGTCACCTAGTTCACCTATGCCTAAGGTCGACCATGAATGCAAATAGTTATCTATTTATTTTAATGACATAATTAATCACATTTAAGCAAATTACACATTTCTTTGTTTAATCAGTTGTAGCATTACTGGCATTCAAACCCCTCCTTTAGTTGTATATTCAAATAATATTAAAAAATATAAATAATTATAGAAGCAAGAAAATTCCAAAAAAAAAAAAATAGTCCAGAATTCTTTTTTTTATTAATGACTTTCAGTGCGTTGACTACAAAAGCCTTCAGAGGAAGTGACATACAAACAAATAATTCATACCTTTAATTAATTTTCAGCTTCTCTTACAGAATTACATTTTAAGCATGTATGATTATATTTGCAAATAGTTGTGCAGAGATTTTACCATAAACTTTGCAGATCTGACAATTGGTTTCACAGTGCCAAGGTTTTTATTAGAATATATTGATGACGTCATTTCTAATGTTTCCCATTGAGAAGGCCAGAGTTCTAAACTTAAAATTATTTTCTTCTGTTTGAGTTATTTAAATATTTTTGAATTGGCTGTGTTTTTCCACTATGTGTTTGTTTTGCAGAGCCTATCCTATATATATTACATTCATTTGTATTTCAATTTTAATGTCTCAGAAAACTATTACTCCACACTGGATCTCCTGCCACTGCTAGAAGCTAGTCAGGCAATGTGCCAGACTGCCCTCTTCTTCCAGGAAGGGTAAGCTATATTCAGACACTCATTCACCTATTCCCTGTCTTAGCCGCCAACTGTACCTGGGCCATCTAGGCCACAGTCAGTGATTTATTCATCTTTTGAAGCGGACTGCCTGAGAGATGGTTGTATCATTTGCTTCCCTGTCACCTAATAAGATTAATATATTAACTTTTTGTTTTTAGTAATTTTATTAGTTTACTCTTTGTTGCATTTAGTGACAGCCTTGAGGAGTCACACCCAACCTGCCACTGTAACCACTGGCTTAAGAGGATTTAATATACCTCCCCTCAGCCTAGTGTATTTCAGTCTTATCGTCTCAACGGTATTTGCATTCAAGCTAAATTTACGGTATTCACACAAAATGATTTCCAGCAGAAGTTAATAACACCTTTTCAGTACCACTACTTTATTTTATACACACCACAGAAGTATGATCTACCTGCTACACCCAGGACACACTTACTCTATTGTGTTAAATATCATGGCAGCTATGACTAAGCAAGCTCTCTTGAAAATGTAGACACAGGGAGTTATGATACACCAGTTTTGTGTAATTACTCTTGTATAAATAAATAATCATCAATAATCTTTTGAAACTGAACTTTACTTAAAGGAATTAAGTAACACACTTGAAAATTAAATATACAGGTAAATGTACTCTGACACAGAAAAATAAAATATAAAGTTTTGAACAGACAGATGGCATTAGAAAAAGATTACCCGCTAGCTGGTCCTACTCTACCACTAACTGAAAATAACTACATTTCCTTTCTTCTTATTTTAATACCATTTAGCAGTTACAAAAGACTCCTAGTAAAAAATGCAAAGACATTATCTCACTGACTGAACAGCAGGGCAAACCTTTCCTCATCTGTAATCAACAAAAAGATGTATTCACTGCTCCCAGTCCATAAAGCCCACTGAACACCCCAGGTGAAAAGCAAGGACTAAGTGAACTGTATTGGTAGAATTAACTTTTATGAAAAAGTCACAGCACTTGAAAAAACTCCTCATGGATGTTCTTGAATGAGGCAACTCTGGAAAATATTCAGCTAGGACTGTCATTTCTGACAATTTCAAACTTTCCATTTGGTAAATGCATCCTGGCTCTTCATTTCCCGAAGGGTCAAGATTTTGAATCCAAATTAGATTCTTCCAAAGTAAGCTGTTTGGTAACTAGAAAGTTCCAACTCAATCAAGGTAATATAACTTTTGACAAGAAATAACAGCCTAAGGAGCTCTAAACTCTGATAATTATGCATATGCCTTGTGTGTGTGTGTGTGTGTGTGTGTGTGTGTGTGTGTGTGTGTGTGTGTGTGTGTGTGTGTGTCTGTGAGTGATACATGTGTGTTTGTGTATACTTTATTTTCCAAAGCTCTGCATAATTTTGCTGAATAAAAAACAACTACAAGTTTTGTACATTTATTATATAGTTCACATTTTTGCTGCATCACTATTAAAAGAATTGCAGGTTTTGTGCTGTTTTTTTTCATTTCACATCTTTGGTGGATCTTTACTGAAACATAGCTGCAGAGTTCATACAGCTTTTTACACCCTGGTACATGGGAATGCCTTTGTCAGAAGCTAATAAAATGTTTAGCTGGTGGTGATATAAACTTATGTATTCCAAAATATTGGGTGTGTATTTTATTGCATTTATATTGGTCTACTAAAGACATAACACATTGTATCTGTGTCTGATTTATGCCATTATAGTTTCACTAGGCAACTATATCCTCATTGCAGTAGTTTGCTGCCATGCTTTTTAAGTTTAACTAAGTTGAAGATTAACAACAGTTTCATTATGAATATGTTATAAATACTAATATGTGTGCTGAAGAGTGAGCCATTTACTGGCCTACCCAGCTGTATATGTTACTTTGTAACTAGGTGAAAGTTCTTGTCTGAGGTGACTTTTTCCTAGGGTGCACAGGGTCTCATAGATTGGCTCAGTTAGGCTTAACATACTTATGATGTGCAGACTGCTTAACCATTTTGTTATCAGATTGTTACACATAACATTCCTAACACTTTAACAAAATTATCACTAAGATGAATTCCTACACAATCCCATGAACATGAGTGTGTATTGATGCACTGATAAACACACCCACGTTAGTGCATATCGCACTAAATGTAAAGTCCTGACAGCTACTTTTTATTTCTCTCACCTAAGTTCCTTAACTTACTGGAATTTACCAGCATAACACACACACATTAAGATAACATTAGTAAGTAGTACTATAAAAATAAATGCTGTAGTACTTCCTTCAGTTAGGGCATTAAAATAGTTATTCATGTGAGTAACTTATTCTATTCTTGACTGTCACTGACAGGAGAGGCGGAAGGATTTGACTGACAGCTTGATTAGCGCTTGCTCGCTGGTATAGAGGAATAAAGCCCTGACTTTAACTCAGATTCCTATGTTCAAAGTGCAGACTGTAACACAGATTCCAATGTTCAGAGCCTGACTATAACTTAGATTCCCACGTTCAAAGACTTGACTGTAACTCAGATTCCTATGTTCAGAGCCCTGAATGTAACTCAGATTCCAATGTTCAAAGTGTAGACTGTAACTCAGATTCCTGTGTTCAAAGACTTGACTGTAACTTAGATTCCTATTTTCAGTGCCCTGAGTGCAACTCAGATTCCAATGTTCAAAGTGCAGAATGTAACTCAGATTCCTATGTTCAAAGACTTGACTGTAACTTGGATTCCTATGTTCAGAGCCCTGAGTATAACAGATTCCAATGTTCAAAGTGCAGACTGTAACTCAGATTCCCGTGTTCAAAGACTTGACTGTAACTTAGATTCCTATGTTCAGAGCAATGTGTGTAACTCAGATTCCAATGTTCAAAGTGCAGACTTTAACTCAGATTCCTGTGTTCAAAGACTTGACTGTAACTTAGATTCCTATGTTCAGAGCCCTGACTGTAACTCAGATTCCAATGTTCAAAGAGCAGACTGTAACTCAGATTCCCGTGAAGACTTGACTGTAACTTAGATTCCTATGTTCAGAGCCTTGACTGTAACTCAGATTCCAATGTTCAAAGTGCAGACTGTAACTCAGATTCCCGTGAAGACTTGACTGTAACTTAGATTCCTATGTTCAGAGCCCTGACTGTAACTCAGATTCCAATGTTCAAAGTACAGACTGTAACTCAGATTCCTGTGTTCAAAGACTTGACTGTAACTTAGATTCCTATGTTCAGAGCCTTGACTGTAACTCAGATTCCAATGTTCAAATTGCAGACTGTCTCAGATTCCTATGTTCAAAGACTTGACTGTAACTTGGATTCCTATGTTTAGAGCCCTGAGTGTAACTCAGATTCCAATGTTCAAAGTGCAGACTGTAACTCAGATTCCCATGTTCAAAAAAAAAAAAAATACAGCATTTAAATTGATTTAAACTGTGTATGAAGAAGTGTTGAAGGAATTTTTAACTGGTTATTTCTGCTCTTCAGTAACTTGAACTAAAAGCTAGTGTTAGCTGAATTTTGTTATTTGCTAGTAATTACAGGTGTGGGGGTAGCCACATTCTTTGATTTCCTGTCCTTGCATATTTAAACTGGTGCATGTGAAATAATTCCTGCTTTAAAACTTCAGCTTGACCAGCTAAGAACTTGGTTATATTCAACTGGACGTATAAGAGAATTTAAGTACCTTTTTCTGCACTTTTTTTAAAAAATACAGTATTTAAATTGATTTAAACTGTGTATGAAGGAGTGTTGAAGGAATTTTTAACTGGTTATTCTGCTCTTCAGTAACTTGAACTAAAAGCTAGTGTTGGCTGAATTTTGTTATTTGCTAGTAATTACAGGTGTGGGGTAGCCACATTCTTTGATTTCCTGTCCTTGCATATTTAAACTGGTGCATGTGAAATAATTCCTGCTTTAAAACTTCAGCTTGGCCAGCTAAGAACTTGGTTATATTCAACTGGACGTATAAGAGAATTTAAGTACCTTTTTCTGCACTTTTTTTTTAAAAAATACAGTATTTAAATTGATTTAAACTGTGTATGAAGGAGTGTTGAAGGAATTTTTAACTGGTTATTCTGCTCTTCAGTAACTTGAACTAAAAGCTAGTGTTGGCTGAATTTTGTTATTTGCTAATAATTACAGGTGTGGGGTAGCCACATTCTTTGATTTCCTGTCCTTGCATATTTAAACTGGTGCATGTGAAATAATTCCTGCTTTAAAACTTCAGCTTGGCCAGCTAAGAACTTGGTTATATTCAACTGGACGTATAAGAGAATTTAAGTACCTTTTTCTGCACTTTTTTTTTTTAAAAATACAGTATTTAAATTGATTTAAACTGTGTATGAAGGAGTGTTGAAGGAATTTTTAACTGGTTATTCTGCTCTTCAGTAACTTGAACTAAAAGCTAGTGTTGGCTGAATTTTGTTATTTGCTAGTAATTACAGGTGTGGGGGTAGCCACATTCTTTGATTTCCTGTCCTTGCATATTTAAACTGGTGCATGTGAAATAATTCCTGCTTTAAAACTTCAGCTTGGCCAGCTAAGAACTTGGTTATATTCAACTGGACGTATAAGAGAATTTAAGTACCTTTTTCTGCACTTTTTTTTTAAATACAGTATTTAAATTGATTTAAACTGTGTATGAAGGAGTGTTGAAGGAATTTTTAACTGGTTATTCTGCTCTTCAGTAACTTGAACTAAAAGCTAGTGTTGGCTGAATTTTGTTATTTGCTAGTAATTACAGGTGTGGGGGTAGCCACATTCTTTGATTTCCTGTCCTTGCATATTTAAACTGGTGCATGTGAAATAATTCCTGCTTTAAAACTTCAGCTTGGCCAGCTAAGAACTTGGTTATATTCAACTGGACGTATAAGAGAATTTAAGTACCTTTTTCTGCACTTTTTTTTAAAAAAATACAGTATTTAAATTGATTTAAACTGTGTATGAAGGAGTGTTGAAGGAATTTTTAACTGGTTATTCTGCTCTTCAGTAACTTGAACTAAAAGCTAGTGTTGGCTGAATTTTGTTATTTGCTAGTAATTACAGGTGTGGGGTAGCCACATTCTTTGATTTCCTGTCCTTGCATATTTAAACTGGTGCATGTGAAATAATTCCTGCTTTAAAACTTCAGCTTGGCCAGCTAAGAACTTGGTTATATTCAACTGGACGTATAAGAGAATTTAAGTACCTTTTTCTGCACTTTTTTTAAAAAATACAGTATTTAAATTGATTTAAACTGTGTATGAAGGAGTGTTGAAGGAATTTTAACTGGTTATTCTGCTCTTCAGTAACTTGAACTAAAAGCTAGTGTTGGCTGAATTTTGTTATTTGCTAGTAATTACAGGTGTGGGGGTAGCCACATTCTTTGATTTCCTGTCCTTGCATATTTAAACTGGTGCATGTGAAATAATTCCTGCTTTAAAACTTCAGCTTGGCCAGCTAAGAACTTGGTTATATTCAACTGGACGATAAGAGAATTTAAGTACCTTTTCTGCACTTTTTTTTAAAAAATACAGTATTTAAATTGATTTAAACTGTGTATGAAGGAGTGTTGAAGGAATTTTTAACTGGTTATTCTGCTCTTCAGTAACTTGAACTAAAAGCTAGTGTTGGCTGAATTTTGTTATTTGCTAGTAATTACAGGTGTGGGGTAGCCACATTCTTTGATTTCCTGTCCTTGCATATTTAAACTGGTGCATGTGAAATAATTCCTGCTTTAAAACTTCAGCTTGGCCAGCTAAGAACTTGGTTATATTCAACTGGACGTATAAGAGAATTTAAGTACCTTTTTCTGCACTTTTTTTAAAAAATACAGTATTTAAATTGATTTAAACTGTGTATGAAGGAGTGTTGAAGGAATTTTTAACTGGTTATTCTGCTCTTCAGTTATTCCCACCCACCCGCCCTGTTTTTGTTTTGGTGTTAATCTTAGTGGCATTGAAACTGCCCGCCCCTCAGCCTGCCTCTGGGCCCATCTCATTTGCTCACTCAACTGAGTGCAGTGAGATCATATTCTGATTTCAGGCACTCCTACTGTGTACAAAGAGAGCATCTGGGAAATAGAAAAAAAAATTAAGCTTATTTCCTGCCTTTCTTGTTAAGTGGTACAGACTATTTGTAGGCTTCTGAGCCCCAAGCCCTTCTGTGTTTGAGGGAAGCCTTCTAGCTTGTTTTTTTCTTGTAACTAGCCAGTTTTCTAGTTTCAGCACTCAAATCTGTTTCTTTGATCTCAGCACTTGTTCAGAAAAAAAAAAAAAAAAAAAAATTTCATCTGCTTTTACTGTACTTGTGTTTTACCTACTTCTTTTTACTTTTGCATCATCTTAAAATACTCAATTGTATTTATTACTGCTTGGTGTAACTCATTCTAAGCCTTTAGGTTTAAACACTTGGGCTTCGGACCAGTTAGTTGTTTTGCACTGAGAGGGTTTGTGGTCTGCACTGTTGTGGCAGAACAGGTAGCTTACATCCTTCTAGGTTGAGAACTGCTGATTGAGGGCTCAGTGTCTGTTATTCTAAAAGTGTATTAATTCTGGTTTAAGCACTTGGGCTTTCAAGCCAGTTATTTTACATTAAGAGGGTTCGTGGTCTGCACTCTTGTGGGAGGAGAGGCTGGACTCTGCCCTTCTGAGCTGGGAATTTCTGGTTAAAGGCTTATAGTGCATGCATATCTGAACTGTTTCTTACTGAAGTTGGTGCGCCTTGTTTGCTGTGGCATAGACTGGATTCGGGCCTGCTGGATCTAGCTTTGTTTGTGTAACTTGAGCACTAATCCAGACATTCTCTAAAGTATTCAATGGTATTTATTACTGCTTGGTTGTAACTTGATTAAAGTGTAGCTATCATTCAAGTCTTTTGGATTAAGCACTTGGGCTTCAGACCAGTTGTTTTACATTAGGAAGGTTTGTGGCAAGCACTGTGGTGGCAGGACAGGTAGCTTTCATCCTTCTAAGTTGGGAACTGCTGATTGAGAGCCCAGTGTTCAAGTGTATTAGTTCTGGTTTAGGCACTTGGGCTTCAGGCCAGTTATTTTACATTAAGAAGGTTCGTGGTCTGCACTCTTGTGGGAGAAGAGGCTGGACTCTGCCCTTCTGAGCTGGGAATTTTCTGGTTAAAGGTTTATAGTGCCTGAATATTTGAACTGTATCTTACTGAAATTGGTTCACCTTGTTTGCTCTAGGATAGACTAGATCCAGGCCTACTGAATCTAGCTTTGTTTATATGCTTGTTGTTTGTTTGCTTGTTATTTCCCTGGAAGCTAATTCCACCTAATACGCAACTTCTCAGCGCTTCTGTGGATCACTAGTGATATCTGCATTGCTTACTGTACTTATTTCCTTGTTTCACTTGAAAGAAAGTTACTGTTTGTCGTTTCTGCATTTAGTTACTTGTAACACATTGCACTCAAGTTACCTGGCACTTGCTCACTAAAGCAATTATATAAGTCAGCACTAAAAATTAAAAGCACTACACCCTCACTCCCCACTGGCCCTTGTTTTCAATTAAGGATTTCCCAATATTATTCTAGCATGTCCAAAGGTCAGTTGTCAATCTCCTCTCCGGTCCAGCTGTTGAATCTGTGAATCTTGAGGCAATGTTATAACTGCCTCATGTACACAGACAACCCTCTCCTCCTCCCACATAACACAAATACTTGCGAGAGATGCAGCTATTTAGCCAAACTGGAGGCTGAGCTCTCTCAACTCAGGACTGGCAAGACCAGACAGGAGGAGAAGGCAACTACACACACCACAAAACCAGCCTCACATAATGCTACCACTCCACTGAATCAAACACATAAACACACAAAGACATACTCGGAGGCTCTGAGTAAAATTTACCTAAACCGCAGAGGCCTCCAAAGCAGACACCCAAACAACTGCTACCTCAAGACACCCACAAGCAACACATAAACCACAAAAGCAGTGTGCAAAGCAGTCACAGCCCTTAAGGCCAAATACAACACCAAACATACTTGTCATAGGTGACTCCATAGTCAGACACACTGACGTCCCACTCACCAGGCTGAACAAGGAGAGGGTCACAGTAAGCTGCCTATCGGGCTAGAATCCGCCACATAACACAAGCACTCGGGTCACTCCACGGCAAGTACAAATAGGACACAGTCATTGTCCATGCTGGTGTGAACGACCTGAGACGTACCTCCCTGGACTACATGAAAAGAGACATAGAGGAGCTCTCTGATTATGTAGCCCAGGCAGGTATGACCCTAACCCTGAGCAGTATCCTTCCTTCACCAAGAATGATGCCACAATATAGAGACAAGATGATCAGCTTTAACAATTGGCTTAATGTCTGGTGTCATTCAAAGGGGATCCAGTGTCTGTCTGCCTGGGATGACATGCTTGACAAGCCACGCTGTTTCGCAAGGGACGGCTTGCACCTGTCACCCTGGGATTCGGATATTGGCTAAGGCTCTTGCCACCCCCATAGTGCCTTTTTAGGCAAGGCTCAAATTCTAAACCTACCACCCTAGAAAAAAAAATGGGAAGAAATTGAGGGTAATGCTGCTCAATGCCAGAAGTCTAAATCTCAAAATGCACGCACTCGAGGCCCTTCTCAGTATGGAGAACATCGATGTCTGTGCTGTAACTGAAACCTGGTTCAAGGCTCCTGAGAGCACCCGGCACTATTAGGTTTTACCTCATATCATGCGTTCCGGCCCCAAAACCCGGACCACTCCACAAAAGGAGGGGGTGTATCCATATTCATAAAGGATACTCACACCTCCAGGTTGGTGGCAATGCATGAAGCTTCGGAAACCATCCAGGTGCAACTAACCATAGGCAAAACTGCTCTACAAATTGTAGCATGCTACAGGCCACCCTCTCAAACTCAGGAACCCCACACAGCCTTCCTGAAGACACTGGAGGGTATAAATGTATCTCCAAACACCATCATATTGGGTGACTTCAACTACCTGAATATAGACTGGGAACATTACTCAAGCCCTAACTTTCTAGCCCAACGGTTCCTGGAGTTCATAAATTCAAATGCCATGGAACAGCTAGTCACTGTTCCCATGAGAGGAGAAAATATACTAGATCTCATTGTCACAAACATGGGGACAAAATGCTCCACACGGAAGTATATCCCTCATTGGTGAGATCTGATCATAAACTAATCTCACTGGAAATCCACATCCCGCCCCACCCCAAACAAAAAGACCATAGTGAAGAACTTCTCTAAAGCAAACTTCACACTACTCAAGACTGGTGTGGTATCCTTCAAGGCCCCTGAGTCAGAGGAAACCACAACCCAAGCTGCGGAAGCCCTTACAAATGCCTTCTATGAACACCTCCAGGACTGCATGGATCAGGCAATCCCAAATAAAACCAAGACTCTTTCCACAAAGGGCAAACATCCAGTCTGGTGGACCCCAGCCATTAACAAACTTTACAATAAGAGGAGAAAGCTATTACATGATAGAACAAAATCCATAAAAGGGAAGTCACCCTGATCATTATTAGTAAAAAATACGAGCACTCATAAAATCAACTAAGGCCAATTTTGAGAGAAAAATTGCCATGGATTCAAAGGACAATCATAAGGCCTTTTTCAGCTATGTTAGGAACCTGGGTGGAAACTCACAGATATGCTCAGAATTAGTCCAAAATGATACAAAAATCACTGAACCCACAGACATTGCCAACATACTGGCAGACAGGTTCAGTGCAAACTTCACCCCTCTCCCCTAAAGGAGAGATAACTATCCCAGCCGAGTGTAGCCTCCCGGACATCTCAAATGCGCAGGTGAAAGCTGCTCTCTCTAAAGCTAAAACACAGCATCAATGGGACCGGATGGTGTCCCCGGCTGTGTGCTACACGAGCTAAATGAGGAATTAAACCCACACATAAGGCAGCTGTTTAATCTCAGCCTTACCACAGGATACATGCCCAAGGAGTGGCGACGGCAACTGTGGTCCCACTCCACAAAGGTGGCGCCTCTACGGACCCTGGTAATTACCGCCCCATAAGCTTAACAAGTCTAGTCTGCAAAGCTATGGAGAGGATCATAATGGAGCTCATAAACAAAGATATAGGGGACTTGCAGACATTGGACCCGACCCAGTTTGGCTTTGTCAAGGGAAGATCATGCCTTTTGAACTTGGTCGACTTCTTGAAATAGTCACCAAGGCCATTGATGAGGAAAGGCAGTCCATACAGCCTACCTTGACCTTGCAAGGCTTTCGACACAATACCCCACTCGGGTATTGTAGAAAACTACCAGCTTAAATGTAAACCCATATGTCACAAGATGGGTTGCAAACTGGCTTAAGGACAGAACCCACAGGGTTAGAGTTGCTGGCGCTGTGTCAGACTCCAAGCCGGTCACAAGTGGTGTCCCACAGGGCTCGGTCCTTGGCCCCTATTGTTTGGCATCTACTTCTCAGAAGTACAGGCCAACATGGGAGGACTTTGGCTGACAAAGTTTGCAGATGACTGCAAACTGGGCCATAGTGGAAAGTGCATCGGACACGGATATCCTTCAGAAGGGACTCACGGAAACAGATAGCTGGTGCCAGAGCCATGGCCTGAAGTTAAACGCCAAAAATGTATAGTCATACCCTTCGGGAAAAACAAGGTAACCCCAAGCTACCATATAGGTGGCAATCCACTAAGCACAGAAGAGGTTATCAGGGACCTGGGGACCCAGGTTGACAGTGGCCTTTCTTTTGACACTCACATTGCTAAAGTGGTTAGAAAGACCTTCTACATTGCCCACCTGATCATGAAGGGATTCACATCCAGATCTAGTGAGGTCATTGTTCCCCTGTACTCTTCACTTATCAGACCAATGATCGAGTACAATGCTCCATTAGGGATGTATCTCACCCGACATCTGCAGCAATTGGAGAGACCCCAAAAGTTCCTCACCAAAAGGATAAAGGGACTCCAAAATCTGTCATATGCTGCCAGATTGAAGAAACTCCAGCTCTATTCAGTCGCATACCGTCTGCTCAGAGGTGACATGTGCCTGACATACAAGGCCATGTCCAACCCGGAATTAATGGACATGCTCCACCTCAAAAAATCCAAATCCACCAAAACCACTAGAGCAAGCGACTTAAACCTTAGCAGGATATAAATAGGGCGTGCTGGAGGGATAGATTTATCACTCAGAGACTCCCTATGCTGTGGAATAAAATCCCGGTCCATGTGAGGCAGAGCAACTCGCTGACTCTGTTCAAGAGAAATCTAGACCTGTGGATGGGAGATCGTAGGTTTACCACGGGAATCATCTCTGGGTCACTGCTGGACAGAGGCACAACAAACTAATGGGCACAGTATTTTTTCATATAAGGGGTGGCGTAAGCCACAATAATTTGGGCTAGGCTTATAAATGCCTTAGGGCAGATAGCCTAGTATAAACCTATGAACCTATGAACCTATGTTCAGAGCCCTGAGTGTAACTCAGATTCCAATGTTCAAAGTGCAGACTGTAACTCAGATTCCCGTGTTCAAAGACTTGACTATAACTTAGATTCCTATGTTCAGAGCCCTGACTGTAACTCAGATTCCAATGTTCAAAGTGCAGACTGTAACTCAGATTCCCGTGTTCAAAGACTTGACTGTAACTTAGATTCCTATGTTCAGAGCCCTGACTGTAACTCAGATTCCAATGTTCAAAGTGCAGACTGTAACTCAGATTCCTATGTTCAAAGACTTGACTGTAACTTGGATTCCTATGTTCAGAGCCCTGAGTGTAACTCAGATTCCAATGTTCAAAGTGCAGACTGTAACTCAGATTCCCATGTTCAAAGACTTGACTGTAACTTAGATTCCTATGTTCAGAGCCCTGAGTGTAACTCAGATTCCAATGATCAAAGTGCAGACTGTAACTCAGATTCCCGTGTTCAAAGACTTGACTGTAACTTAGATTCCTATGTTCAGAGCCCTGACTGTAACTCAGATTCCAATGTTCAAAGTGCAGACTGTAACTCAGATTCCTGCATTCAAAGACTTGACTGTAACTTAGATTCCTATGTTCAAAGCCCTGACTGTAACTCAGATTCCAATGTTCAAAGTGCAGACTGTAACTCAGATTCCTGCATTCAAAGACTTGAATATAACTTAGATTCCTGTGTTCAGAGCCCTGACTGTAACTTAGATTCCAGTGTTCAAAGTGCACACTGTAACTCGGATTCCTGCTTTCAAAGACTTGACTATAACTCAGATTCACATGTTCAAAGCCCTGATTGCAACTCAGAGTGCCAGGTTCAAAGTGCAGACTGTAACTTAGATTCCCGCTTTTAAAGACTTGACTATAACTCAGATTCACATGTTCAAAGCCCTGACTGTAACTCAGAGTGCCAGGTTCAGAGCACTGACTGTAACTCAAAGTCCCAGGTTCAAAGTCTGGACTGTAATTCTGATTCCCAGTTTTAAAGCCCTGGCTGTAACTCAGATTCTCTGGTTTTAAAACCTCAAGTGTAACTCAGATTCCCATGTCTAAACAGTGGTCTGAGATCTGGAAGAGCAAGCTGTAGGAGGGGAAGAAATGAAAAGGTAGCTGACTACTTGCCTGATTCTATGGGCACATTTGGGTGGCATGTGTCTAGGGTGCATATTCCACCCTGATCCCTTGTTAGACCACAGATGGGGAGGATGCATTTATTTGTAAGGGAACAAGACCTTTTGAGGAGTTCTATCACTTATGGAAATGGGTGACATGCCTTGTAAAGGTCCATTTCCTCCCCACTCCTTCACTGATTATGGACATTTGCAAGGGCAACATTAGGCTTAGAAACTTGTTTAATAGCTGTCTGGATGAAGGCTTTCCCTTGCCTGTGCTCACTCCATTGCAGGGAATGAATGGGTGACTGGTGGTATGGAGAATGACTCTAATAGAGACCAGCTGTAGGAAAACAAAAAAAAAGTAAATCTCTGATTAACATAAGTTGATTACTGCTTGTATTCAAAGTAGGTCTCTCCACATATATGGAGTAGTAAGCACATATAGGAAAATTATCCAGTTGTGAATTCACTGGAATTTGATACTTGCTTCACAAAATGCATGGTAGGCCTGAACTGGCATGACTCTCCACTGCAGGTTAGGACTACATTATGTGGCACAATTAGTGATTTTTATCTCAGAAAATACATAAACCATGGGTGGTATTCACAGTCATTAACACACACGCATTAGGGAATTCATGATCGAGCACTGACAGGCCCAGCTGAGCTGTGATTCATAGAGGCCATTTACACTAATTTGTGGTGTTTTCAAATGTAGGTATGCAAATGAGCAGATAATGAGATGGCGATAAGAAGTGACATAAATGTTCTTATGTTAATTAAGTCTGTTTTATAGCACTTCCATTTCATAGTCAGATTTTTCCTGCTTCCTTGTGCTTGTTGCAGATGTGGTATTAAAACAGAAGACTTGCCAAATGTATCAGAGTTGCAGTTGGTGAAAATGCTATCTCTTTTGGTGGGCTTTGCTATTTCCAGGTCAGAGTTGCTGTCCTTGGCCGGGCCAAAATCGCTTGAGCCCAGAGGCCTTTGACTACCCAAGTAGGTGGAAATATAGGCAAATGAGTACTCATTATAACTTTGATAATCATGAAATCCTTGATAGGTTTAGAGTGGACAGGGACATTTATAAGAGAATTATTGGGTATGTTTGACCTCCATAAGGGCACTGGAGGAATGCATGGACTTCCTATTCCTGTGAACACCAAAGTATGTATAGCCCTCACTACACTTACTACAAGGAACTTCCAGAAACAGTCTGGGGACACCTTAGGGATTTTACAGGCTTCTGCTTTGAGCATACTAAAGGAGTTCCTGGATGCAGTCTTGACACATGTGGATCAGTACATCTATTTCCTGGTGTCACCTCAGGACCAAGCTTGGATTATGTGTGTTTTCTATGTGATGGTACATTTCCTCGAGATACTCAAAGCGATAGAGTGCACCCATGTTGCAATTAGGGCCCCTCCTGGTCCAAAGGGTGAGCAGTACTGCAATAGGAAGGGCTTCCATTTCATCAATTGCCAGGTAGAGTGTGATGCAGGGGGGGTAAAACACTGTCTCTGCCCAACATCCTGGCAGTGCTCACTTTACCACCTCTTCCTGTATGATACGATGCCCAATGACCATTTTGTTGGTAAGTGGAACATGTTTTTTTTTTGTAAGCAAGTAGTTATTCATGTGCTTAATATTCTGTATTGTCATGTTTTGTCTCCTCTCCTCTTTTCTCTCTTTTTTTTTTAAGGGCATGCCGGATATCCACTGGAGCTATGGATCATGACTCTGTTGAGAAATACGTCTAGACTTGCAGAACAGAAATATAAGACATCCCTGTTCCAAACTAATATTGTGATTGGGGGAGTGTTTGGCCTCCTGAAGAGCCATTTCAGGTGTCTGGATGAGTCTGGGGGTGGCCTTCAGTATGACTCAGTTACTGGCTGTGGTATGTTCACTGCCTGTTGCATTCTGCAAAACATGATTATGTAACAGTCTGGTGGTGAAGTGACTCATGCTATCACTGGAGCTCCCAGTTCTGGTCTTACTATGACTAATGATGACCACGCAGCAGCAGTAGTAAGGTACCCCATGTGTCAGGCTAGTGCATAGCATGTGGCTGCACAGATTAAGAGGTGGCATTCAGTCCAGAACTATGGACCAGGATATTCAGGTTAGTGTTTACTTTTTTTGTTTAAAGAAAAACAAAAAAAAAAAAAAAAGAAAAAAAAGAAAAGAAAAAAACATGTAGAGCATAACTGATGCATGTAGCGATACCTGTGAGCTATGCTTTGTGGTGCATGATCTGCTGTTACTGTTCAGCTGACATTCTGTCTCATCTTAAGATCTTTTTTTATTACTAGCTGTTTGCCTGAATGCCCACTGATTCCTGTGCAGTGATGTTGAAAGGCAGAAAATGAATAAATAAGTCAACACCTGCAAATGCTGTATTTAATAACTGTTTTGTTTCATTATTCATTTAGTATTCAATAACAAGTGGTAATGAAAATGTAACTTTCTTTTGCAATTTCTCTGTAAAGAATTATGTTGCACTGCACATCAGATTTCTTTCTTACTCTCATGTAAAATATTCATGAGGTTAGAATCTTTCTTCCTTTGTGCAGTGATGAGGTTTTACTGGCAGCAATTAAGTGCATATGGCAGGAGGAAGTCTGTATGATGTAGAGGACCTAGAAATGTCTCTTTGCCATTTTGATTTCTTATCTAACTGTAAGTATACGGTATGGTAATGCATGTATTATTGCTTTTGGGCCCAATGCGAAGTATGTACTTAACAGATGTACATAGACTTCCTTCCTCCCCACAACAAATTGCATTTAAACACAAATTTACAAGATTCAGTTTCAGAATATGGTGAAAATAATAGCTGGAAAGGGAATTTTTTGTTAGTCTCTTTCTGCTTTTCCCGGTTAGGGGTTGCCACAGCTGAACTCCGGTCCGCTAATGATTGGCAGTAGATTTTTACATGCCGAGTTGCCAGCCCTGACACACAACCTTTAATGAAGGTATGCCCATTCACGCATGTCTACACACAGAAGACGCTCTAGCTGAGAATCGAACAGGACAACGTCTTACTGTGAGGCAACAACGCTACCTCAGCACCACCACCGCAGTAGTAATAGCTGGAAAGGGAATAACATGACATATATGGCCACCCCGACCTCCCAACCCAATTAAACCTTAGTTTTATTACACAGACATACTTTAAGTCACAGTAGCTCCAGATCAAATGAGTCACACACATCTCCTATCACTAGGCCTAGTGATAGTCCAACTGATCTGGATGATGGGCTACCATGAGAACTGTAAGGTGAGTTAATGTGACTGTGATGGTGTGATCTAGAGGAGGAAGGTGATCCTCCTGTCAGTGATCTCAAGAGCTTCATGACCATGACCTGGAAATGTGAGGTTCTCCTAGGTGTAGATGACCGATCACATGGGCTGTGAGAAATGTGTTGTGATTGCTCACTGTGAGTGCTGATATTACAGCCTTAAGAGCCAGTGTTACTATCATGTGTCTGTACAGTCCTTTGCCCCTTCCCCTGGTAAAACTGAGTCTAGCTTGACTCTGGTATGTCTTAACTAGTGTACAAATGGAGGCTGCACATGATGCCTGATGTGCCACCATGCTATGCATCAATGAAGCCATGGCATTGTCCCTGATCTCTGCCACATCAAGGTAGTGTTTGAAATCCTCATGCATACCCTGTAGGACTCTACATATTTATGTCTGACTCTCTGTTACACTGGTTTAAGTCCTGTGTCATGGCACATTTCCTGTTGTGCAGCCAATGCATTACATATTTCCTGAGGTAGTTCAAAATCATTTCTGTGCCTAGCACCTCTTTGTAATGTTGTCACTGTGAGCAATGTGGTCTCAGACTGCCTGCCTTTATCTTCAAACTGTTCTTCTGTAGGTGGAGACACCAGTGTTCCTGGTGTATAAGCGTGAGTGGAATATCGGCCTGTGTTTGATGCAGCGTCACCTTCTTTACAGGAAATAATACATGTTGTGAGGTGAGAGAGCCTGCCATTACACTGGGAGACTGTCTGCCACTTCCGTCAGATTGCCTCATAAATACAACTACATCATCATCATCAACAACACCCATTCTACTGATGACTTCATCTATATTTATTGGTACAGTTGAACCATTTGTTTCTGATGCTGAGTCTGTAAAAGAAATCATTACTACACATTAATAGCAGCTTAACAGCATACTGTATAGCATCCTTACATGGAGGGAGTGGGACTCTTACCATGAAGTTTGCCTTCATTTTCATTAGCTGTACAAGGCTGACCTAATAACAATGAATTGTGACATGTTTAATTTCAGCACTGTTTGCCACCATTCAATGTTAAACATTTACAAGGTATAAACTTTAAACCAACCCTCAAGAGCTGATGAATGCAAATGCTGCTGCAGACTTTGGTTTGATGAAACAGTGTCCATGCCACCTCTAATTATTCCATTTGCTCCATCTTCTGTATCATAGTTATCCCCATGGATGGGCAGAAGGTATTCGTCATCTGCTGTTATGTTAAGATTCAGAGGTCCCCCTTTAGTGGTCCTGGAAACTGCATTCTTCCTGGCCTTCCTTCTAGCATATCCTAGCATATCAATTGCCCTTTTCTTGCACTGTGCCTGAGATCTGTTTCTGCCTCCAACTACATTGATTTCAACAATTACTTAGTTCCATGTTTTGCCCCTCTTAGCTTGTCTGGGCCCCCCCCTTGACCATAGAGCAGGTTGCCATATGTCCTAAGTGCTGCCATGAGTACATGATTTTTCTCATGGCTAACGTTATTGTGTCTATGCCTGAATTCCTTATTCTCCATCTATACTATACAGGAAAACAACAAAAAATAAAAAGGCTGCTGTCAGACATCTGCCACAGTACTGTCTGCATGACATCAACAGTTAAACTATAAACCTCTGGCTTGCTATTCCTGCCTCCAACACAAATCAAACAGAAACGTGATTTTAAAGTGCACAGCTTCAAATTTTTCTGTACAGAAATGTAGCACTGTCTGCCGTTGCCGAGTATTCTTCTCTCGCTGACAGTAGTAAAACTACACTTTGACTACACATCTGTATTTCTGTTTTATGCACAGTATACATTCTCAGCTTCAATAAGTTCTAAATTGTACTGACAATAACAAGGCTCTGTAATAATGTATTGTTCACTTATTACATTTTCAGTGATCAGAAATATGTCAAACAACTTGCAAGCACTTCCCCATAATTAAACATTCAATGTTATGTATAACAGCACAATACAGTTCAAAAATCCATTGCAACTAACCTTTAAAACATTACGACAGCAGCCATTAATTGGCCAATTAATAACTATAAATTAATTTATAAACTTTTTCTTACTTTTTGATATCTGAGGTATCCTATGAAATTTACCATCTATCTTGGCTATTCATCGATTATTATGGGGTAGTTCAAGCTTACGACATAAATTCAGGATGATTTACATTTTTGGTATTCAGATTAGGCTAATTTATATGCATGTCTATGAATCATAGTATAATGCAAACCTATTGCAAAATACATCCGTGTATTCTGGATTTTTGCCAATTGTGAATGCATGTGACACTCTACATTAATGAGTCTGAAAAGGTACTGATGGGCTGCAGGTGTTTCCAAACTTCACAGTACTCTACAGTAACGCATTCAAGCTGTTTGCAGCTATGAGCTACTTGGCCAAAACTAGCCAATATGGGGAAATACTGGTAAAATTCAAAAAGGAGTCATCTGAATGCCAGGTTGTAAAGAATCTGAAGGTTGGTCCCTGGCCAACCAAGTCTGTATGCCACGCCCTAACAAGTAATACATAAATAAAAGTCCTGGAAATACGTCCTCGCATTACTACTGACATTTCCTTCTTTGCTAGCTATTAAAAAAGTGATGAAAAAAAGCAATAGGTCCAACTTTAATGCACGCAATCAAATGCTGCTAAACTCAGACATAAAAATGTAAATATTAAGAAATATTACTGCCAACACCTAATTGATTTAGATAAACTTAGAAATAATCCATTAGTAATTGCACGGTCTGCTAAGTGTTTCCCTTTAAGGAAAATAGTATCAGACAAAGCAGTTTTGGTTGCACCAAAATGCCAGTGTTATCAATACCTTGTCAAATAAGCATGCTAGTAAAAAAGGGTGTGGTCAAGGTGATGTCACACCCCACAGGGAGTGTTTCTACCCCTGCTTAATACAGCCCTCACCATATTTACCTCATTGTGGTTCTGACACTTCGAATGATGGCAGCACCTGGGAAGACATGAGACCACACTCCTGGCTGGTCTGAGAAAGAGACCTTAATTAAACTCTACCTTCTGCATGACTCATGCCTGGAGAAGATCCAGGCATGCACACACCACAGTACATGAAAGAAAATAGATATCTGGCAGAAGGTGGGTGATTACCTCTCAACCCTGACAGTTAGTTAAAACCCACCCCAGTAAGCAGTGCCATCACAGGTATGACTTGCAAAAGCATAGTTATGACCAGCTGTCTGAGTGGGTCGATCAGGTTCTGGCGAGAAGGCCAGTGTTCTATGGTTAAGTACAATTTTTAATCCATATATAGCTGTGCATTTATATATATATATATATATATATATATATATATATATATATACATGTAATATACATAGAGACTAGAAAAAAATTGTACAAGTACATGTACTTCAACAGTCAGATATCATAACCTGAAAATATATACTTGAGGTGACATTCTGAAATTACCACTTACGTAATAAGACATCCCGCTATTCATGACAAGGAGAAAATATTGCAATTTGTTAAAAGGTTACAGTAATAAATGAAAATGTCAGTAAAGACTATGAAAATAGTAATCTGTACAAGTAACTGTACATGTATTAGTAGTGTTCAAATATCATGAATGCTCACAGCATGTAATACAGTCAAGAAATAAAATTTGCAGTTGCAGATGTAAAGAATGGTATAGCATTACACTGAGAAAGTTGTAAGACCTTTGTTATTATTGCAGGAATACAGTTTATGTGAGAGATAACTAGATACAAGTAAAAAGATTTGTTGAACTTGATTGTTCTTAGGTATTTCTTGATGTACATAGAAAATGACTGAAATGACACTCACCACACCCTAGTCAGAGTGACTGTTTGGGGAGGGTATTGGGAGGGACTTTGCTGAAAGAATTAGCAGGACATAATCTTTCAGAGAACATTGAATTGGACAAAGTTCTGCAGAAAAGGAAATTCATAATTAGGTTCATAGGTTCATAGGTTCATACTAGGCTATCTGCCGAACTAAACCCATTATTTTGCTGTGCCTCTGTCGAGCAATGACACTGAGGTAATCCCTGGGGTATATCCCATCCATTGGTCAAGATTTCTCTTGAACAAGGCCAGTGAGGTGCTCTGCCTCACATGTAGCGGGATTTTGTTCCACAGCATTCTTTGGTGATGAATCTATCCCTCCAGTTAATAGTCGTGCAGGTTTAAGTCTCCGCCCTTGTGGCTCTGATGGATCTGGATTTTCTGGGTTTGACATGGCCCTGTCTTTCAGTCGGGCAGCATAGGACAGATTTTTGAGACCCTTTATCCTTTTGGTGAGGAGCTGCTGCAAGTGTCGGGTCAGACCTTGATCTAGATGAGAAACCCTATAAGGTGGGCAATGTAGAAGGTCTTCCTAACTACTTTAGCTACATGGGTGTCTATCAACCTGGGTCCCCAGGTCCCTGATCGAAGGGTGATGACTATGCATTTTTGACATTTAACTTTAGGCACTTGGCACCAGTTATCGGATATCTGTGTCAGATGTTTGCAGTCATAGGACTGAGCCCTGTGGGACACCACTTGTGACAGGCTTTGAGTCTGACATGAGCAACTCTGACCCTGTGGGTTCTGTCAGTTTGCAACCCATCTTGTGATGTATGGGTTGACATTTAAGCTGATGAGTTTTTCAATGATACCTGAGTGGGGTATTGTGGTAGGCTGTATGGACTGCCTTTCATCAATGGCTTTGGTGACTGTTTGAAAAGTCAACCAAATTTAAAAGGCATGATCTGCCTTTGACAAAGCCAAACTGGGTTGGATCCAAAGTCTGCAAATTCCCTATGTCTTTATTTATGAGGTCCATTATGATCCTCTCCATGGCTTTGCAGATAAGGCTTGTCAAACTAATGTGCCGGTAATTTCCAGGGTCGGTGGAGGCACCACCTTTGTGAAGTGGTACCACAGTTGCAGATCCAGAGGTAAGACTTTGATTAAACAGCTGTCCTAGCTGTGGGTTTAATTCCTCATTGAGTTCATGGAGCACACAGCCGGGGACACCATCAGGTCCCATGGATGCTGTTTTCACTTGTACGCTGGAGATGTTTGGGGGGCTGCAATCGTTTGGTATAGATATCCACTGAACCTGTCAGCCAGTATGTTGGCAATGTCTGTAGGATCAGTAATCTTCACATCATTTTGAACTAGCTCTGAGCATATCTGGGAGTTTCCTCCCAGATTTCAAGCCTTATGATTGTCTTTTGAGTCTTTAGCTATTTTTCTCTCGAAATTTGCTTTGGAAGATTTTATGAGAGCTCTTAGTTTTTTACTTATAGTGATCAAGGGTGTCTTACCTTTTAAGGATTTTGCTCTATCTTGTAGTAGCTTCCTCCTTTTGTTGTAGAGTTTGTTTATGGCTGGGGTCCACCAGACTGGGCTGCCTCTGGTACAAAGAGTCTTTGTTTTGCTTGGGGTCGCGTTATGCATGCAGACGTGTAGGTGCTGGTACAACGCATTTGTAAGTCATTCAGTACTGTTTGAGACCACACTAGTCTTTAGAAGTGTGAAGTCTGCTTTTGAGAAGTTCTTAACTATGGTCTTTTTATTTCAGGTGGGGGTGGGATGAGGACCTCCAGGTGGTCTGATCTCACCAGTGAGTGTTGAACATTGTGCTCCCATGTTCGTGATGATGAGATCAAGTATGTTGTCTCCTCTTGTGGGGATGGTGACTAGTTGTTCCATGGCATTTGAATTTATGAATTCCAGGAACTTTTGGGCTAGTGTTTGGGCTTGAGTAGTGTTCCCAGTCTATATTAGGGTAATTGAAGTCACCTAGTATGATGGTGTTTGGTGATACATTTATCCCCTCTAGTGTTTTCAGGAAGGCCATGTGAGGTTCCTGAGTTTGTGAGCAGTCTTGCCTATGGTTAATTGCACCTGGATGGTCTCCGATGCATCAGTCTTGAGGTGTGGGTGTCCTTGATGAATATGGATACCCCTCCTCCTTTCTTGGTATTATCCGGATTTTGGGGCGGAGCATGATATGAGGTAAAACCTGATAGCGCTGGGGTGCTCTCGGGAGCCTTGAACCAGGTTTCTGTCACAGCACAGACATCGATGTTCTCCATACTGAGAGCATTTTGAGATTTAGACTTCTGGCATTGAGCAGCATTACCCTTAGTTTTTCCTTTTTATGTTCTAGGGTGGTAGGTTTAGAATTTGAGCCTTGCCTAAAAAGGCACTATGGGGTGGCAAGAGCCTTTGCCAATATCCGGAATCCCAGGGGTGACAGGTCCAGCATGTCATCCCAGGCAGACAGACACTGGATCCCCTTTGAATGACACCAGTGTTTAAGCCAATTGTTAAAGTTGATCATCTTATCTCTGTATTGTGGCATCATTCTTGGTGAAGGTAGGATACTGCTCAAGGTCAGGGTCATACCTGCCTGGGCTACATAATCAGAGAGCTCCTCAATGTCTCTTTTCATGTAGTCTGGACAATGACTGAGTCATATTTGTACCTGCTGTTGAGAGACTTGAGTGCATGCGTTATGTGGCGGATTCTCTCTATATTCAGTCTGGTGTCAGTGTGTCTGACTATGGAGTCACCAATGACAAGTGTGTCTGGCATTGTGTTTGGCCTTAAGGGCTGTGACTGTTTGACACTCTGACTGTGAGGTCTATGTGTTGCAGGTGTTGTGTTCTGAGGTGGTGGTTGTTTGGGTGTCTGCTTTGGTGGCCTCTGTTGTTTTGGTAAATTTTGATCAGAGCCTCAGTATGGCTTTGTGTGTTTATGTGTATGATTTGAGGTTGTAATGATACTATGTGAGACTGGGTCTATAGTGTGTGTGGTAACCTTCTCCTCCTGACTGGTCTTGCCAGTCCTATGTTGAAGAGCTCAGCCTCCAGTTTGGCCGTATAGTTGCATCTCGCATGTATTTGTGTTTTGTGGGAGGAGACATGAGGCAATTGTAACATTGCCTCAATATTTTCACCAGCTGAGCAGGAGAGGACACAAGCAACTGATCCCTCGACATGCTAGAAGGAATAGACAAAAAGCTTTAAAAAGATTCCAGGGGATGGGGGTGACCGAAAATTGGGGGTTGCCTTTTTGGGGTACTATCTATGACAATCAGGGTAATAAGTACTGTAGGAGCAAGTGCTACGTTTAACAGACAGAGAATATTCAGTCAAGTAGAGATGATCTTTAATTATAGGATCGCTGATTAGATCAGTAGTATAGTTCGAGGAAGGTAGTTTTAAGGGAAAAATTGAAGAGTGGACTTTATACCAGGGGGCTGGAAAAAGCTAGAAACTGGCCCAAAGCGACCAATAAACTACTAGTTACTGGCTGAAACCTCACAAAACTGGACAAAGGCAGCTCAATGCTTCCCCTCTCACTGGTAAGCAAGGTAACTTCCTCTCCCCAAATAAGGCAAGGAAACAGTACACAGGAACTACAACCAAAGCCCAGGAATCAGCAACTCTGAAACTGGACTAAACTAGTAAAGCAGGAAAAACAAGAGATATTTTTCTTTTTCACAAAACAAGCAGAAAACAGGTACAGCAAACACTTATAAATGCTATGAATCAGCTACTACAGCTTACACAGAAGAATTTGCTACAAATACAGTCAAACAGTAACAAACAAGGATTCCAAGTGCAATATTAAGTTAAATGCAGTATAAACAGCTTCAATGTAATAGAAAGGTATTCAGATGTGAAAAGCAACAAAAATTATACTTAGTATCAAGAAAAGTCGCTTATTCAGCTCTCTGCAGCCTGGATTACTCTGCTGGCCTTTTATACCAGGGGCTGGAAAACAACCAATAAACTACTAGTTACTGGCTGAGACCTCACAAAACTGGACAAAGGGCAGCTCAATGCTTCCCCGTCTCACTGGTAAGCAAGGTAACTTCCTCTCCCCCAAATAAGGCAAGGAAACAGTACACAGGAACTACAACCAAAGCCCAGGAATCAGCAACTCTGAAACTGGACTAAACTAGTAAAGCAGGCAAAACAAGAGATATTTTTTCTTTTTTTTTTTTTTTTCACAAAACAGGCAGAAAACAGGTACAGCAAACACTTATAAATGCTATGAATCAGCTACTACAGCTTACACAGAAGAATTTGCTACAAATACAGTCAAATAGTAACAAACAAGGATTCCAAGTGCAATATTAAGTTAAATGCAGTATAAACAGCTTCAATGTAACAGAAAGGCAGGCAAAATACAGTTGCTAGGTATTCAGATGTGAAAAGCAACAAAAATTATACTTAGTATCAAGAAAAGTCAATTATTCAGCTCTCTGCAGCCTGGATTACTCTGCTGGCCCATGTGGAGTCTGTGCTGAGTAGGATACCAGGGGCTGGAAACGACCAATAAACTACTAGTTACTGGCTGAAACCTCACAAAACTGGACAAAAGGCAGCTCAATGCTTCCCCTCTCACTGGTAAGCAAGGTAACTTCCTCTCCCCCAAATAAGGCAAGGAAACAGTACACAGGAACTACAACCAAAGCCCAGGAATCAGCAACTCTGAAACTGGACTAAACTAGTAAAGCAGGAAAAACAAGAGATATTTTTCACAAAACAGGCAGAAAACAGGTACAGCAAACACTTATAAATGCTCTTTGAATAGTTACATTTCAGCATTTGCAGTTCAGTTTTTTCATAGTGTTCCATGCTTTTTTGAAATAAGACACAGACCTGCATTTGTACTTCTTTAGTACTCTACACAATGCAACAGAATATTTAATTACTGAATTGTACTAATATACACATATATGCATTCAACTGTTACAACCAAACAGGTTAAGACAAAAAGAAATGATTACATGGAATATAGGACATGTGAATATATGGTATGCAGTCAAATACAGATAAACAAGATTATCCTTCTCTCTCTTTTATTTCTAGCTGAGGAAGACATACAGTTTAACTCCCAAAAAACAAAACAGAACAATGAGACTGGTGGAATCTTCTGGTAAGAGTAACAGGTGTTCATAACATATTTATCACTTAACTAACCATAGTGTAAATTATTACACATAATTCAGGGCAGCATAAACAGTGGTATAGCAATGCTTTTAAAACCGAGTTAAAGAACAACAATGGGATTCTGTTATTAAATGCTCAACTTCTCTGTCCTATTTCTCCCTGTTTACTGTTCCTGCTATGAATAAACAACAATACAGCATGTAAAATATTTTGAATCGACTGTTTTTCTCCACTAGAACAGTACCTTACTGTAGTGTGGTGGTTTCACTTTCAAAAAACTTTTGTCCAGCCCTGATAAAGCTTGCTGCAGTCTCCAATTCATTGAAGTCATCAACACCTATGAATACAGGTAGTTTTCTGGCCAATTTCTTCCCTAAACTGACATTTCCACGACCTTCCTAAAAGCCCACCCATGCTGTGATGTCACAGCTCCCTGGTCCTTCCCCTACACATACAGAAAGTAAAGGCTAGAATAAGGAAACAGTACGAGTCAAGTCTCCTGATGTGAGCTGTCAATCACAGGTGGTGATAGCTCAAATTACCCTTAGCCCTTTGACAGCTAGGGAAGTTAGGTATGATGGGGAATGGGAGATGAGTCGAAGTAGTACACTTCAGGCCTCACAAAACACTGCAGTTTGGCCATTCTAAAAAGAAGCAGCAGTAAAAAGCACTTTGAAAGTGTGTTCTGTGCCATTTGCACTGTTTGTGTTTTAAGTAGTCACTGACTGGCATGAAATGTTACTTAAAACTAACTGAAAGACAGCAGTGTATGCATGTAAAATCAATGCAGTGACAGGAGCTTCAGGAAGAAATAGGCATACATTACATCATTTTTTACTGCCAAACACTGCATTATGGGACAGACTAAACAATCAGAATTATTTCAAGATGCCAGACATTGTGTAGTCAGACACAGAAATTACATTTAAAAATATTTAAAAACTTGTACATAGTCCCAGAGTTGTATTAAAATGTAGGAAACACCAAACCATGATGAAATAAACATGTTTCTGAGTCTGTGGGTGTGGTTCTCCTTTAAGTGGTAATCCTGCAAATAACTGCAGTTGAAAGAAATTCAAATGAAGACAGGAAGATATCAAGGAAAATGTGTTATACTGTCATTTTTAACCATGATTAACTGCAGTAATTAGTGATTTCTTTCATGTGTGATGCCTGTGCACTGCAAAATGTGTTTAAAAAGCACCAAACTGAAACAAAAATCCTTCCAAAAGAAAAAAATCCCTTGCCATCTTACTTCCTTATAAGTATGCATAAGCACTACTCTTACACGTTTGCCCATTACTTAAGTACTTCCCCAATCACTCCCTCCAGTTTCGTGCATAGACATTGCCCACACACAACTGTGTTTCAATAAAAATATTTTTCTTAGGTTCATAGAGTTCATAGGTTGGTACTAGGCTATTGGCCCTAGGGCCTCTACAAGCCTAGCCATAACAATTCCCTGGATATTTCTTCCCACAATATTTACTTCTCTGGACCCCTGTCTATGTCTATGACATGATCCCTGGGGTGAATTTCCTATCTCACATCCAGTCATCAAGGTTCCTTTTGAAGAGGGCCAAGGAGCCGCTCTGCTTTTCATATATGGGCAGTCTACTCCAGAGTTTGGGGAGTCTCTGGGTCAGGAACCTATCCCTCCAGCATGTTTTGTTCATTGTGATGACGAGGTTTAGATCCCTGGAGCATGTGGCTCTGAGAGATTGGGATTTCTTTAAGTAGAGCATATCCAACAGCTCAGGGTTTGATGTGGCCTTGTATGGTAAGCAGAGATCGCCTCTGAGTAGATGATATGCAACACAGTATAGCTGGAGTTTTTTAGACGGTCAGCATATGGCATCTGCTTTAGGCCTGTGGTTCTTTTAGTGAGGTATTTCTCTGGCCTTTCCAGCTGTTGCAGATGTCTTGTGAGGTACATACCAAACGGGGCATTATACTCTATAATGGGCCTAATGAGGAATGAGTACAGTGGGATAATGACCTCCTTTTTTCTGGATGAAAAGCCCTTAGTGATGAGGTGTACCACATAGAAAGATTTCCTGACTGTTGTGGTGATGTGGTTATCGAAGGTGAGACCACTTAGTGGTTTATTGACTTGCTACCTTGCATTCCAACAGTATTTTGTGAATTTATTGCACTTTTTCAGTTTTGTCTCTCCCCACCCCTTTTTGTTCTCTTTTATTTATTATTTTACTTCTGCATTTCTTTTTCCTTTGTTGTTTTGCTTCTCTTCCATTTAATTTTTCTTTTATACAAGTTCAAATCCTTCAGGAGCAGAACAGGCAGTACCTCCCAGGCAAGGGACAGATCACCCTCTTCCCATTCAGGCCATCATTGCAGGATCAAAGTGGAGGCACTGGTCCTGCAGGTACACTGGATGAGGCATCCTGACAAGCCTCACTGAACAGGAGCTTCCTAGTTTGGTTGAGAAAATACTGGAAGAGGTAGTGGACAGGAAGATTATGCTAGGCAAAGACTCTGTTCAACGTGCGGAAGACATGGTCACCCAGTTGGTGCCAACCACTGAGCCAACAGAGGCCCATACCCCCTCAACATTTGGTTCCTCCACTGCAACACCATCTGGCAGTGGCTGTATTTGAGGCTCTGTGGACTGGATACATAGTTGGGACTTACTCAGCTCCTCTTCCCTTACCATTTCTCCTTTGCTCTTTTCCCTATTTCCTCCTCACACACTACCCTCTCACACAAAAAAATGTGAAAAAAGGGGGTCTATCCCCCTACAAAAAACATAGTGCCCATTCTCTCCCACCTCCTCCAGCTCAACCACTCTTGATGTTTCCCTCGTGTGCCCCCCTCTGTGTCTCCCCCTTTTCAATATTTCCTATCACCCCCTTTCTGTTTTTTAATGAAGCCATCAAGGTATCCACAAAAGGATTCTTCTATATGAAACCATTTTAACCTCTTTACTTTTTTAAAAAACAGCTTTAGCTGCTGCACAGTCTGTAACTTTGTTATAAGTGCACTCAGCCATGCGTGCCTACAATATGCTAAGACACATGACATTTACAATTCTGTGAAATATTTTCCACATAAGAAAAGGTGAATTTTACACAGTTTACATGTTTAGAAAAAAATGGAGGTGATTACAAAAATTGCTTCATGTTTCCATATTCAATGCAGCTATGTTACGCTGACCTTATTTGCATATTTGCAAGAGTGCTGTTCACAAATAAGTGCTACACCCTAGTGCAGCCCCAGACTATGAATACCACCCAATTTTTCTTTTAATTTTATAAAATCTATGTGACTACACATTGTACAAGCATAATTGGTGTGATAGATAGATAGATAGATAGATAGATAGATAGATAGATAGATAGATAGATAGATAGACATGGGAATGAGTCAAACCAATAGTTAAAAAAAAACAATTACATGAAAAAATTGAAGCAGTGTCAGTCACTGAATTAATTTTTGCAGTACTGTGTATTCTATTATGGTATTCAGTGTTGCTATTAAACTGATTAAGAAAACAAAATGATCAGAGTCATTTTGCACACACTACCTGTGATTTAAAAAATATTAAGTAACCTTGTTTTTAAAGTACATAGGATACCTCTGATAATGATAGCCAGCTAGCTACATTACTTTATATATATATGAAGACTTGTCAAAGGAGCTGTGTGTGCAGGGTAAAGGAATATTCACACTCCATACGCACATAAATAAGAAGGGCTACCTGACATACATACACACCAGATATCCCTCTAAGACACAGACACACACTCACACACATCACACATGCAGACACACACCAACAGTGATGAACACATGCAAACAGACACACGCATGCACACATCACACATGCAGACACAAACCAACAGTGATGAGCACATGCACACAGACACACACGCACACACATCACACACGTAGACACACACCAGCAGTGATGAGCACATGCACACAAACACACATGCACACACATCACACATGCACACACACATCAACAGTGATGAATGAGCACATGCAGACACACACACACACACACACACACACACACACACACACACACACACCACAGTCTCTATGCCTGTCACTGAGTACCATTAAGGTATGAGAGTACTCCCAGTGGTAGTGGTTTCCCTGATCCCCCTCCCAATACTGCTGTTGGTGCCATTATGGCACAATTGCATTATTCCTGATGGCTAGTGGTCTCCCCCCAATCCCAGTACTACTGTTATGGCACAATTGTATTATCCTGGTGGTTAGTGCCCCCCACACACCATTACCCCCAGTCCCTGTACTACTTTAAATGTCAGTAAAGTTGGTGGAGCAGGTCATGCTGAGCTACATGGCCAAGTGATCGCCATAATTGCTTGGTGTGTAGATGACTTCCTGGAGACTGTTTCAGGAGAGAGAGAGAGAGAGAGAGAGCACATGGTTAATTAGCATATGCTCCTCTTCTGGACTGCCTCGTTAACATACAGCAAGGCCACAAAAACAGCCCTACATAGTGTTGCATGGCTTCAAGTTAGATCAGCATTTTCCTGAATTCAAAAAGGTTTCTGCAATGTATAAACAATGTGTACAAGTTGCAGTAACTTTAAGAATTTCCCCCTCAGTCATTTATTAAAGACTCTTGGATGTTACTAGATAGTCTTATGAGTTATACTTTTAGAGGTGCAGGACAGATTTTGTGGACAGCGGATGTAAATTCTCTTTACACTTCATTTCCCCAAGAAGGGGTATGGAATATGTGAGACTTTTTCTTAGCTATTCTTGTGGAGTAAGTACTATTACTACTACTAATAATAATATACATACCACTTTCCTATTGTTAGATTTGCTTTTACAAAACATTTTTTTTGATTTTAATAGGAAACTTTATCATCAAGTAAAAGACACGATGATGGGAGCAACTGCTGCTCTGGCATTTGTCAACCTGGTTTTAGCATGGTGGGAAAATGATTAGATGTTTAAAGACCCTTTGTTCCAGAGTATGTCTCAATACAAACATTTATACTGATGATTTGTTCTTTTTAAAGAATGGTAAAATAGAATTGTTGACAGATTTTCTAGATAGGTTAAACAAGAATGCTTCCTCTTACATTTTACAGTTGGCAGGCAAATTAAATTTATGAATGTTAAAGTTCTTATGAATTCTTCTTCTTCTTCTTTCGGCTTTTCCCAGTAAGGGGTTGCCACAGTGGATCAAATGTCCGCTTATGATTGGCAATGGAGTTTTACGGTGTTGAGTGGGCATCCTGGCACCCAACCTACCACAGAAGGCGCACACACACACACACACACACACACACACACACACACACACACACACACACACACACACACACACACACACACACACACACACACACACACACACACACACACACACACACACACACACACATTCATACCTAGGGCCAATTTAGAGTATCCAATCCACCTACAGCATGTCTTTGGGATGTGGGAGGAAACTGGAGCACCTGGAGGAAACCCACGCGACCACAGGGAGGACATGCAGACTCCACACAAAAGGCACTCCAGCCGAGAATCGAAGTGGAGAATCTCTTTCTGTGAAGCGGCAATGCTAACTGCTGCACCACCGCAGCTACCGTGTTAAAGTTCTTATGAATATGGAAGATGAATGTTTCAAAAGGAGTGTAAACAGGAAGCCCACCTTTTATTTGCATTATGGTAGTAATCATCCAGATTTTATGAAGCATGATATTTATCATGGCTAAATTATTAGGGCCTCTGGGCCCACTGCTAGCTCTGATCAATTTATAAATGAGGAAGAATTGTTAACTGAGTTCTTCTTGAATAGAGTTATCCACATAAGACATATTGGATTCCTTTCTCTTTGGTTGATGGACTGCTAATGAGCATTTTCAATTCCTTTTACAGTAGACAGCAGTGGTAAAGCTAATGGCATCAGACAAAATTGGAAAATTATATAGGGTAATACAGAGTTGGCAGCAGGGAGTGGGATGGAACCAAACCCATATTTGTATATAAAAAGAAGTACAACCTTAGGACACTATTGAATATGGACATAAGTCGTTTGAGAAGGCACCTAATAAACAAAATTGTACCTATTCTTGTGGTAATTGTAAGACTTGCAGGTTTGGGTACAAATGAAGAAGTTCTGCAAGGTTAAACTGCAGCCTCTCAGTAGAATAATCTCTATAGACTAGGCTCAACCAGCATGGAAACTGACTACCTCTTTCAGGCTTAACTAAAATGCAGTTATGGTTCACTGATGAGTCAAAATATCACTTCTCTGGACTGTGCTGATTGCATTGTGAAATTTCTGACATGAAAAAAATGCAATAAACTCTCAGTTAAACAGAACTCAGACAACTGGCACTCTCAAGCAACCAGCAAAAAAACAAAAATAAAAGAAATATAGTACAATTTTCATGTGTTGCACCCCCCCCCCCCCTTGCAGAAACATGCCTTATGTTTTTAGAGTTTTTAAAAAGAAGATAGGAAAACATTCCCTCTCTCCCCAACCTGAAAACAAGTCAAACCAAACAAATAGTATAGGGTACAGTATTAGTCAGGCCTATTTTAATAGTAAATCTCAAGCAACCAGAAACTACAGATCTGAAGTAGTTAACTTAATTTGTGCCTCAACCTATGGGTATCGGATCCATATCGGATCCGAGCCGGCAGCTTCAAACAGCTAAGATCCGAGCTCCAAGCTCCTCCCCTTTACCCATAACCCCCTGCTATCCCTTCCTGACCTCAGATCTCGTTTGCCGCGGTTCTCAACAGCAGCTTTGAACGAGCTTTCAGGCATAGCGTAGGAGTTTTGTGAGAAAAATCTCTCTTTTTTTTTTACATTTTTCCTTAAAAAAATTGTTGTGTGAGTTATCTCTCCTAGTTAGGTTAGCGTACCTCTGTTTTGTTAGTCAGTGTTAGTGTATTCCCTCCCCATGTGTGTGTGTTAAGGTGTGTCCGTTTTTGGGGCCTAGTGTGTGAGTTCAATATGTCTGAGGCGCCCAAATCTTTCTTTTCTAAATGTACCGAGTGCGGCCATAGGCTGTCCCCAGCGGATGGCCACACTTGGTGCGTTATTTGCCTTGGGATTGAACATCTCACTTCGGGCTGCACTATTTGTGCAGCATTCAACCCCAGGACCATCAGGGACAGGAGGTCGAAGCTGATTCTGGCGGGACTGTTGCCCCCGGACTCGGCTTCTTCCTCCGGCCCCTCTGTGGCTTCTGCCGAGGCTTCGGCAGTGCCACCTTCTCTCCCTCTGGCTAGGACTCACCCTCCAACCCTTGGCCAAGAGGAGAGGGAAGCTAGGAAGGAGAAGCTGAAGCATCGCAAGAGGTGGGCCGAGACATCTTCCTCGGTGCCGCCATCAAAGTGAGCTTCTCCACCTATGGCCTCCGGATCTTCTCCTTCCCGGCTCCGATCTCCCCGTTTCTCACCGGAGCCAGAGGAGGAGGAGACCCAGTCACCTTCGAGGTCATTGAGGTGGCATTCCCGGCCCGCCTCGGTGGCCTCGTCAAGGTCTACCTGTAGCATCTCCGATGCAGACTTGGACCGGATGATGCGTAGGTTCCTCCAGGCCCAGATGCAGATGGAAGTGCTCCTGCCCCCCCCCCCACCGGGGGGAGCTCGACCCCCTTTTTCACCCCGATCGCTCCTTCACTGATCTATCAGGGCTCGGAGCCTTGTGAGCTGGGTAGCGTTGGAGCAAGGGGAGCATCGGCACCGATAGTGTCCGGTACTTTGGTTCCGATGGCACCCTCGAGTCTATCGGGTCCCTTTTCTTTGGATCTGAGCTCCCAGAGCCGAGAGATGAGCTTCGGATCTGGAGGTGCCAGTATGACTTTGGCTCTGTCACGGTTGGAGCATGCTGGCCCTACGGATCCGACTACCTCGGTGCCGGTCCCGATCCGCACATCGGATCTGAGGGAGGGTCTGTTCTTGGATCCGATATGGAACAGCTTTCCTTAGGCGTTCGATGTTGTGGAGACGGTATCGTCGAGGGACTCCAGGCCCCTGGCTTCGGCTATGGCTCCACCCTGCACTCCCTCTCAGATGGGGTCTACCTTCCATCACCTGGTCCCAGGGACAGCCTGCACAAACATCCCAGATTGTTCCCTTGCTGGAACAGGATGTAGTTGGTGAGGCCTCCTCGGACAGCCCCCCCCGAGGAGGGTCCTCACAAATGCAAGTGCAAAAGGAGGCACTTGGACTCACCTGAGTCCTTGACAGAGGACACAGACTTGGAGGAAGGGGAAGGTTCCCCAAAGTCACCCCCCGAAGATGTCTCCTTCGAAGACATCATGGAGATGCTTCGGATCAGAGGGGGGTGGTCAGCCCCAAAACCTTCCTCTGACGAGAATGTGTTTCTGGAGGCATTTGATACAGGCCCATCTACTTCTTGGGTGTCCCCTCCCACCGACCCCCTGGTAGACCTGATTGCTACAAGGACGTGGAAGAAACCGGACACTGTGGAGCCCATTCCAAAGAGGCCTGACAAAATCCTCAGGCCCCCTTCGGATAAGTCATGTTGGAGCAAGGGAGCCCTGGTAGATGCCATGTTGGTGGTGGCCGCCACCAACAGGGAACTGGCCTAGGAGAGTTCCTCGGTCCATCCTCCAGACAAGGAGTCTCGGACGATGGACTGTCTGGGGAAGCAGGTGTTCACTTCAGCCACCTTCTCTGTGAGGTCGCTGAATTATATGGCACACATGATACGACTCCAGCGGGATCTCATTAAAGAATATGCTGGGTCGCCCCCAGAGTCCATGTCGGCGGAGGATAAGAAAGTGTTCTCAACCTGAATGGCCACTCTCAAATCTATCTCTAATACCGCTTTGAGGTTACTATCCCATGCCATGGAAGGAGCCGCTAGAGCCAGCGAAGTGGGCATCATCCTATGGCGACAGGCATGGCTCTGTCACTGTGATTTCATGGAACCTTTCAAGGCGTCATTCATAAATGCCCCATTTGATGGTTCTGCCCTTTTTGGCAAGACCGTACGTGACACATTGGTCCAGAACGAGAAAGACGGGAAGATGTTATCTGCTGTCGGAGTCTGCTTCTCTGCTCCCCAGAGGTCTTCTCGAGGAACCAAAAGGGACAGAAGAAGATGTGGTTCCAGAAGTCTCAACAATCCCATTTCGCTCCGGACCCCTCGTCCTTCAGAGGCAGAGGAGGACAGAGTGGACGCCGCCCTAGAGGCAGAGGGGTCCGAAGAACTCCGGGTCCAGAGAACCTTTCTCTGAGTGGCCCACGCAGCAACCCTAAAGGGTTACCTGACTGCTCCACTCTGGAGGCAGTTGAGGGGCATTTCTCGAGGCACCTAGCAGCTTGGGAGTCCATTACAACAGATTGCTGGGTGCTTCAGATCATATCCAGAGGCTACAAGATCCCTTTTCTCAATCCCCCTCCCACTCCTCGGAGCCTCACCGATGTCTCACCCAATCAAAGGGTGGTGGCAGCCGAAGAAATCCTCCAGCTGCTAGAAGAAAGAGCAATCCAGCATGTCCCCCCAGAGCAGTCCAGATCAGGCTTTTACTCCAGGTTCTTCTTGGTGCCAAAAAAGACGGGGGACTTAAGACCAATCCTCGACCTGTCCTTCCTAAACCTGCCAGTAGCCAAAGAAAAGTTCCGGATAGTCACTCTCCAATCCATTCTCCCACTTCTGTGGGAGAATGACTGGAGGTGCTCCATAGACCTCAAGGATGCGTACTACCACATTTTGATGGACAGACGATCCAGGAGGTTTCTCCGCTTCCAGCTGGGAGCCAGCCATTACCAGTTCAGGGTCCTTCCCTTTGGTCTCACAACAGCCCCCAGTGTGTTCACCAAGGTCTTGACAGTTGTAGTGGCCCACCTGAGACTCCAGGGAATTCAGGTCTTTCTGTGCCTGGATGACTGGCTCCTGACCACCCCCACCAGGCATCTACTATGCGCAGTCAGAGACTACTTTCTCCATCTAGCTCCCCGGCTGGGGATCACGAGCAACATCAAAAAATCTTCCCTTCTTCCAACCCAAATCCTAGATTTCATTGGAGCCAGATTGAACACAAACCAGCTTCTAGCCTTCTTGACTCCAGATCGGCTTCGAACTCTAAAACTCCACATATTGGCCCTTCTTCAATCCCCAGCTCCCTCTGTGAAATTGGTCCTGAGGGCGTTAGGCTCTATGGCGGCAACTATCAACCTTCTCCCCTTGGCGCACTTGAATATGAGAGTTCTTCAATGGACCTTGCAAGTTCAATGGTCCCTCCTGCGACATCCCCTGAGCTTCCCCGTTCCCCTCAGCAGGGTCTGCAGGAAAGCCCTCTTATGGTGGCTCCAGTCCCTAGACCTCCAGAAAGGGCGCCCCTTCTCTATGTCCCCTCCTCTAGCCACGGTGACCACGGATGCTTCTCGCCTTGGGTGTGGGGGCACTGCATGGGCAGGACTGTCCAAGGCATGTGGACCCATTCGGAGACCTTTTTGCATATCAATGTCCTAGTGATGAGAGTGGTGCTTTTGGTGTTGCAAGCACTTCACAGCCTTCTTCCCTTGGGGACAATTGCGATTCAGACAAACAATATGTCGGTTGTCTGGTATATCAACAAACAAGGGGGAACCAGGTCCTATTCACTTTGTCGGGAGGCCATGAGAGTGTGGGAATGGACGATATCCAACAACCGCTTTCTCATAATGATGCACATTCCGGGCCGGTCCAACATCTTGACAGACAGGCTGAGTCGAACCATTCTCTCACCGTATGAGTGGTCTCTGAACCCTAGAGTAGCGAAGTTAATCTTCCCCAAGTGGGGTCAACCTCGCTGCGAATTTTTCGTCTCGCCTTTGAACGCAAAGTGCAGTGACTACTTTGCTCTAATTCCCTCATCTGGGGAATCCCCCAGAGATGCTCTGGTGCATGTTTGGCCACCCGGGCTACTTTATGCTTACCCTCCTCTTCCCCTGATGCTAAAGTTCTTACAGAAAGCCTGATGGTTGGGGAGCAGAATAATCCTCATTGCCCCATTCTGTCCTCATCAACCTTGGTTCCCATATCTATGGTCTCATCTAGTGAATCCCCCATGGATTCTAGATCCCATCCCGCATCTGATCTCTCACCCATCAGACCTGTCAATTCCGAACCTGGACAACCTCAAGCTGACAGCTTGGTTGATCCAGTTCCACTGATAGCTAGGACTCCCGGTATCTAGTCCCCTGTCAAGGCTATACTAGTAGCCGCTCACAAGCTGTCTACAAGAAGGATTTATAATAGCAAATGGAAGCATTTTTCTATTTGGGCAGAGTGTCAAAACTTAGATTCCTTTACAGCTTTGCTGCCAGCAGTGTTAGATTTTCTATCAGGCTTATTCGACCAAGGTGCTAGCTCTTCTACGGTCAAAGTCCAGCTGGCTGCAATCTCTCACTATCATGTCGGGAATGATCTCGGCCCTTTGACTTCATCTAAATTATTTAAGACCTTCCTAAAAGGCACTTTCCTTTTAAGACCTCCGGTTAAGCATGCAGTCCCTCCGTGGGACTTAACCCTTGTTTTTCAGTCTCTGACAGCTCCTCCCTTTGAGCCTGCAACTTCAGTGGATCTGAAATACTTATCTTGGAAGACAGTTTTTCTTGTTGCCATCACTTCGGCCAGAAGGGTTTCGGAACTTCAAGCCCTTTGTGCCAAGCCACCATATTTAATATTTCACAAAGAAAGAGTTTCACTCAGGACCAATCCCTCCTTTCTGCCCAAAATTGCTTCGGAGTCTAATATCAACCAATCTATTAATTTACCAGTCTTCTTTCCAAATTACCAGAATAAAGGTGAATACAAGCTACACTCTCTAGACATACATAGGCAACTGAGGTTTTATTTGCACAGGACAGCTGATCACAGGAAATCAGACCAGCTTTTTGTATCCTTTGCTAAACCCACTATGGGAAAATCTGTATCAAAAGTCACTTTGTCCAGCTGGATCTCACAATGTATCCTTTTGGCTTATGAGATTTCTGGCCGGTCTGCACCTCAAGATGTCCATGCCCATTCTACTCGATTGATCTCTACCTCTGCTGCTTTTTGATCTAGGGTGTCATTGGATGACATTTGTTCAGCAGCCACTTGGGCTTCACCTCATACATTCATAAACCATTACAAATTGGATATTGTCTCTAGAGGGAGAGCATCCTTCGGCTCTGCAGTGCTCCGGAATATCCTTCCATGAGGACCTCCCAAGAATTAGGTAGCTGGGGATTCTGTCCCATAGGTTGATGCACAAATGAAGTTAACTACTTCAGATTAAGAAGTTATGTACTCACCATAATGTTCCATCTGAGTACGTAAACTTAATTTGTCAGCAAATGACCCCCTCTCCGTCCCCCTGATCCATATGGATACTCAAAGGAATCCTGCTTGTCATTGCGGATTGTCTTTAGGTTAGAGTTTGGAGGTGGTTCTTTGGTGTTCTATTTTTTTACGCTGATAAGCAAACTCGATCTAAGGTCAGGAAGGGATAGCAGGGGGTTATGGGTAAAGGGGAGGAGCTTGGTGCTCGGATCTTAGCTGTTTGAAGCTGCCGGCTTGGATCCGATATGGATCCGATACCCATAGGTTGCTGACAAATGAAGTTTACCTACTCAGATGGAACATTATGGTGAGTACATAGCTTCTTATTATCTGGCATCTACCAATCCCCATGGGTGCCGGTTAACTGAGAGTTTACTGTGATTAATTTTTTTGCCAGTTCATATTTCTTTATAGTCTATATCTCTCAACCTCTTAGCACAAAGAATCTGGACAAAGCCAAAATAGGGACAGATTTAAATAGGTTTATAGGTAGGCATTAGGCTATCAGCCCTAGGGCCGATACAAGCCCAGCCAAAAAGGCACCCTGGCTTTTGCCACCCAAGAAAATTATTTTCCTGTGCCACTGTTGACCCCGGGGTGAATTTCCTATTTCCCATGCAATCATCAAGATTTTCTTGAAGAGTGCTAATGAGGAGCTTTGTTTTATATAGATAGGTAGTTTATTCCAGAATATGGGAAGTCTCTGGGACAGGAATCTATCCCTCTGACGTGTTCTGTTTATTGTGGTGACAAGGTTTAGGTCCCTAGAGCATGTAGCTCGGAGGGATTGGGATTTCTTTAAGTGGAGCATGTCCAACAACTCTGGGTTTGACATAGCTTTGTATGTTAGGCAGAGATCACCTCTGAGTAGGCAATATGCGATGGAGTAAAGCTGGAGATTTTTGAGATGGTCTGCATAGGGCATCTGTTTGAGGCTGGTAATCCTCTTTGTGAGGTATTTCTGCGGCCTTTCCAGTTGTTGTAGATGTCTTGTGAAGTGCATACCAAAACGGGTGTTGTAGTCTATAATGGGGCTAATGCGTGATGAGTAGAGGGGAACAATGCCCTCTTTTTTTTCTGGATGAGAAACTTTTTGTGATGAGGTGTGCCATGTAGAAGGATTTCCTGACTACTGTGGCGATCTGATTATCAAATGAGAGACTACTGTCCACCTGTGTCCCAAGGTCTCTTATCACACTTTTGGTGTTAAGTATACTACCGCCTATGTTGTAGTTCATGGGTACAGAGTTTTTACCAAAGGGGATGACAATACACTTTTGGGCATTGAGCTTGAGGTCATGGCTTTGACACCAGGCATCTGTCTCAGTGAGGCCCTTTTGTAGGATGTCCACATCTTTAGGAATTTTGATTATGGCTCCTAGTTTGCAGTCATCTGCGAACTTCGTTAGTCAAAGACCTTCTGTGTTGGCCTGTACTTCAGAGAAGTAGATACCAAACAAGAGAGAACCCAGGACTGAACCCTGTGGTACTCCCCTTGTCACTGGTCTGAAGTTGGATTTGGAGTCTGCTACTTTCACAGTATGGGTTCTGTCAGTGAGCCAGTTGGCAGCCCATCTTGTGACATAGGGATTTATACCTAGTTTAGTGAGTTTATCTATAATTCCAGAGTGGGGGATGGTGTCAAAAGCCTTGGCAAGATCTAGATAGGCTGTGTGAACCACCTTACCCTCGTCTACGGCTTTGGTGACTGCTTCAAAGAACTGTATCAGGTTTAGGAGTCATGATCTGCATTTTACAAACCTGAACTGGGTGGGATCCAGAGTTTGGAGATTACCAATGTCTTTCTTTATAAGTTCCATGATGATACGTTCCATGGCCTTGCAGACCAGGCTCGTCAGGCTAATGGGGCCTCTTTGCTCTTACAAACGTAGAAAGTTGTTAGAATAAAAGGCCTTGTGTTAACATGCATTTTCTGAAGAATATAATGTCTGAAACACAAATGCCTGCCATTTAGAAAATTCAGTCTTCAATAATTTGCCATAAAAATCTAGAAAATCACAAATTTTTTGAGGAACAAACAAAAAATAAATAGCATTCTGTGAAAATCTGGATGGTTGAGAGGTATGTTCATAGTGATTTAAAATGCTTCTTCTGTGTTTCTTGTTTAAGAGGAATATGCATTTGTAGTTTGTTTTCTTTTCTTTTCTAATGAGTCTTTACCTTTTGAGATCTTATATAAGTATCAAATAAACTTTTTCTCCTCTCACTGTAAGGTACAATGGTGTGTGTGTGTGTGTGTGTGTGTGTGTGTGTGTGTGTGTGTGTGTGTGTGTGTGTGTGTGTGTGTGTGTGTGTGTGTGTGTGTGTGTGTGTGTGTGAGTGTGGTGTGTGCATGTGTGTGTGTATATATAGAAGTACATCGCCTATCACGGTTAACAATACCCTATAATAAGAAATTACCTCACTACATTACTTCTGAATTGGAGCATATTTAGCGGTCCTATTTTCCCGAACTTCATCTAATGCTAAATTAATATAACCCTTAGGCTAATCCCTATAAACTAGCTTTTCTTTTAAAGTAATCATTTTAGCATACATTATCTGAAATAGTCTCATAATTCTGGCAAACTGGACTTTTGCAATATTGTCTTAGATGGAAAAGTAACCAATAAGAGCTATTGTAAGATCCCATGCATTATGCAAACAATAATGTCCGACAGGGTGTTTGTTACTGTGAAAATAACACACGCCCAGAAATGTTCTGTGGTACAACACCACAGGTAAAGGGCCACTACACCACTGGAAGGGCATTATTTCAACAATAACACACCCTAGGGCCCTAGGGGTATTACTGTGCTTACAGAATTTTTTTATTTAATTTTTTATTACTAAATATATGCAAAATTTTGAATGCCATTATGAGAATTTTGATTGTCGAAAGGCAGTTTATTAAAGTCTCATAATTGTGATTCGAAAATGGCAAACATGCAGAAGCGAATGCTAGTGTGCATTCGCTGTTGTGAGATTGACATATAGATTGGAGATCATACTACGGTGGGGATCGGGAACTTTGTCTTTTCCTCACTGTAGTGTGAAATTGGAGTTGTACTATATAAGTAGCAGGGGTTGTGGGGGGCACAAGGGGACTTGCCCCCCCTGCAAAACGTGTGTTGAACATCACCAGATGTCAAAGTAAGTTTGAAAAAAATTTTTTTTTTCATTATTTTGATTGGTTGCTATCGTACTCGAAAAACGGTTTCAAAATTTTGATATTAAACACATATATAGATATTTATTTATTTATTTATTTATATGTGTATATAATTATATTTTTGATGTAAAATAGTTCCTCTGACTAATGTTTCAAACTTTCTGTATTATATGAAATTGTCATTGGAGGAAGTATTTTGCATCCAAAATATAATTTATGTAAATATTTAACGTCTACATACACACAACACACACACACATTCAGAATCACACGCATTTACAAAGAAACTCATAGACATTTAGAAGCATAAACAGGCAAAAAGACAGAGACACACACACACACACACACACACACACACACACAGATACACACAAAGATAAAAACACAGGTGAGCACACACGTGCAAATACACCTTTCTTTGCGATTCTGCTACTCTGTAACCTTCTTTTTTGAACAGGTCTGAATATGCTGTTTGTCAAAGGAAAAAACTTCAAAGACCAATACACGTAAGGTTCAGTTAAGGCACATTTAATAACTTGCAGCAAGGAGACAAAAACATGCAAATACAAGATTTTGCCTAACTACTAACAGGAAGTATGCTATTCTTATACTGTTTTACAAGACATGCCCTTCTATAGCTGACGTAATCAAACACAACTTTCAGTATTGTTCTACAGCAGATGTTACTCAGATTTTCTGCTGACATGACTAGATTTGTGAGAAACTTTTTGAGAAAAACAACCTGGCCTTGGTGGGCACTAACCTATTACAATCTTCTATTGTATAATTCTAATGCATGTGTTACATTTCAAGGTACTTTTCTAGCTCAGACACAAGCAAATGCTGATTGCAGTTTATATTTTCAAGCAGTCTTTGTTCTAATTATCTATATCTTCTGCAGCTGTGTATTTTCTCACAGCACAAGCGGAACTCCTTGTCTAAGTTTCATAACATTTATACAAGTGGTATTGTTCTATTCATTATTTTCCTGACACAAGCAGAAATCATCTGCTTCTCAGTAAATTTCCAAGGCATAAGCAAAAGATTTTAGCTGTGCATATTTCAGTAAGCTTCTGCAATTTGTACAGATTTATGCAGTGTAAAATAGAATAAATGTGTTAACCCTTTTCAAGCTCTAAATGCACTAAGCATATTACTAATACACATACTAATACATATTTTTCTGACATTTCCCCCCTTTTAATACTTTTATTCTACTTTCAAAGTAAGCATAAACAGTTTTTTCTTCTCCTAACCTCTTCCACTTAGGATTTGCAGTTAAGAGAGTCATTCAGTTTAAACTTATGAAAGCATTTTCAATCTTTTAACAGTTCTTCAAACTCAGTACTTTGATATAAGGTTTCAGAAACTGACATGTCTATAAAGTCTTTAATCAGTCTTTTCATGCAGGGGATGCCACAACAAACACATACTCCCAGCAGGAGCATTCCTACACAAATGGCAATCAGGACGTTCATTAGAATTGTACCCCACCCCCCAAACCATTTCTGGAAAAAGTCCGTCAGTGGGTTTGGGCCTGGTTTGGTCATGGCCAACACTTGCTGAATTACCTCAAGGTGATTGTCTATCTCTTGTTTATGGTCAGGAATATACGAAGAGCACTCTTCCTGGATTAAAGCGCAAGTACCACCTCTCGCCACTAGGGTGAAGTCGAGAGCCATGTGGTTTTGAAGCACTACAGTTCTCATGGCATTCATTTCATCAGTCACCAATTCGAGAGTGGAAAAAGTTGCGTTGCTCATTACTTCGAGAAGTTTAGACAGTTTTCTCAACTCCCAGATCTATTTCACTGCTCCATATGCTGGTAATATGCCTGCCCACAATATAACACAATCACTCAAGTCCATATGTGTCAGTCCATTGCCTATAGAATGATGTTTTTTCCAACGTGCATCGATTTGTCCCACTGGATTTACAGGTTTCTTGATGACCTCTTGGACATTTTAAATTTTTCCTCGAGGCAAAACTGCAGTGTGTCGTATGGCTGGAACCAGGTAACCCAAAAACAACTGCCGGACCAATTCTCAGGTAACCATTTGTATGCCTTTCTGCCACATACAAAATAACAGTCCTCTACTTTAGTAGTAACCTTACTGTGAATATACACTTGCCCTGCATGAAACATTTTTCTATCAATTATAGACAGTTGTTTATAAAGAACAGAATTATGTTTTACTTCATCAAGTGTTTTGTGCATCAATCCAAGAAATTAATCATAGTTTGTATTACAATAAAAATCTGCATTGTTACCTTTAGTGTAACATTTATAAGGAACAGTCACATTGCAATTGCTCCAACCTACCTGAACAGTATCATTTTTATAAAAACACACAGTTCCCTTTTGTGGAACAGACAAGTGCAATGCTATTTTATCTTGTGATGTAATGGCTGAGGTATCATAAATCAAGTTTTCCAAGGTCTCATTGACCCCTAGGGGGACCGTAGTCATTAATAACCCCCAGTATGCTGTCAGCAAAGCTGTGCAAATACAGCAATTCGAAACATTGAAAGTCTCAGCATACACATATTTAATTTCCTGATAAGTGTTAAAGTTTGGATGCCAGTCTATGAGTGACATTTCACGTTTATTCAGTTCAGTCTGTGTGCCTGGGAAAAGGAAAGGCCACAACAAAAAGATTATTGTCACTAGTACAGTTAACAGGATGATTATGCAATACTTCTGAGGAAAGGGTTGTTCTACATTCCTGTTTCTTCTGGACTCTATCATTTTTACTCTTGGCATGTGACAAGATTTTTGTCCAGTTCAAAGTTTTTAAACTAATTTGCAGTGTGTCAGATGGATCCAGGAGGCGCGCTCTGCTATCCTGACTGCAGTGGGTGTCGACAGAAGCACTTGATATGGACCTTCCCACTTTGGTGACGCCCAATTCTTTTTCTTTATTGTCTTCACCCAGATCCAGATACCTGGGACCACTGCCACTTCTGACGGTCTGGTTTGTTCTTTATCTGAAACAGAATTTGACTGCAACAGATGTTTAGAATTTAACAGATTTCTCATGTACTCTGCGAGTGTACAGTTGGCTTCCTGGTCCGTGGGCATGAGAGGTTTCCACTGAGGTATATAATAAGCCCTTCCAAATAGTTTTTCAAAAGGAGTCAATCCTTTTGCATTCAGAACAGTTCTCATGCTCAACAGTGCCAGGGGCAGACAGTACACCCAATTCCTCTGTGTTTCTACTATTAACTTCCTTAGCTTACTCTTTAAAATCCCATTATGCCTCTCTACTAGCCCTGCAGATTGTGGGTGATATGCACAATGATTTTTTAAAGAAATACCAACATGTTTACTTAACTGTTGTATGGTCTGGTTTACGAAGTGTGTGCCATTGTCACTGTAGATCCTTTCCTGAATGCCGAATCTAGGAATGAGTTCTTTAACGAGAATTTTTGCCATGGTTGCCGCATCTGGATTTTTAGTCGGAAAGGCTTCCACCCATCTGGAAAACATATCTACAATGACAAGACAATACTTCTTATTTTCACATTTGTTCAATTCTATAAAATCCATACAGATAGTATGAAACGGATACGGTGGTGTAAGGAAACTCCCTTGCTTGGGCTTTAACGCCCCTTGTGCATGATGTTTATTACAAACGTGACACATCAAACAAATTTTTTTAGAGTAGTTTAAGAATCCGTATGTTGTGAACACTTGGTTCACCAGCTGTACCATCCCCCCTGTTGAGACATGGCACTGCCCATGGCTCAACAAAGCTGCATATCTAAACAAATTAGATGGCAATACCGGTTTCCCTTCTTTAGAAATGTACAGCCCCTTTTCGAGAATTGCTCCTCCTTTTACCCATCTTTGTTTTTCAGCTTGCGTAGTAAATGTCTGCATTGTCTTTAACATTTCTACATCTAAAATCTCAGAGGGTTGTAATTCCTCATTCAAAAGAAATACTTCTGAAGCTGCCTGCTTTGCAGCTGTATCAGCTCTCGCATTACCTTTTGAAATCCTATCCTGTTGCTTGGTATGAGCTGTGCATTTACAAATAGCTACTTTCTGAGGTAACTGAATAGATTCTAAAAGATCTAAAATAAACTGTGCATGATTGATTGATTTGCCAGTAGATGTTATCATTCCTTGATTTTTCCACTGTTGCGCAAAAACATGTACAGTAGAAAAAGCTAAGGTACATGCCCATGTCAAGGCAATCAATTCTGCTGCCTGTGCAGATAAATTGTGTGGTAAAGGTTTTGCTTCTATAATCTCAGTATCAGAGACTACTGCATATCCTACTAGGTTCTGTCCTGCAGAACCCCTTTTGCACGGGCCAGCCATGTAGTATGTCACCTCGGCATCATCCAGGGGGACATCCATGAGATCTTTTCTAGGCAGTGTCTTTTGCTCAATCACCTGCAGGCAGCTGTGTGGTGTGCCATCTGCAGGGGTTGGGAGCAAGGTAGAAGGGTTCAAAGTCATACATCGTTCAATTGTGTTGGCTCAACAATATAGTCATACAGGAAAGATGCCTAGCAGGGGAAAGATATGCTACCTTCTCTTGCAGTAAAATAATCGCGACTGCATGAGGCACTCTCAATGTTAGAGGGTGAAACAAAACTACTGAGGCTGAAGCCTGTACTGCATTGCAGCTGCAACTACTGCTTGTACACAGTGAGGTAAAGACCGTGCCACTGGGTCTAGTTGTGATGAATAGTAAGCAATAGGGGGTTGCTTGTCCCCATGCTGCAGTGTTAACACTGATGTCATATAACCTTGCTTACAATCTACAGTTTGGAAAAAACGTTTATGATAGTTTGGTAATCCCAAAACTAATGAGGATGCTATTAACTGTTTCAGTTTGCAGAAAGCAGATTCTGCTTCTGGTGTCCATTGTAACAAATCCTGTGCTACCATAGGCTTTTTATAAATCAGGTTAGTCAGCGGTGCAGATTCCAAAGCATAGTTTGGAATCCAGCTCCGGCAAAAATTAGTCATACCCAGGAAGGACATCATTTCCTTCTTGGTAGTGGGTTTTGGTGCTTGTAAAATAGCTATTTTTCTGTCCTCATCTAATGTCCTACCCACCTTGGATATTACATATCCTAGGTATTTAACTTGTTTTTTCCAAACTGAAGTTTATTTTTGTTTACTTTATGTCTTTCAGTGGCTAAGAATTGTAACAGCGCTATGGTTTCTTTACAATCTTGCTGGGTGGGGGCCGCCAGCAGGATATCATCAACATAAAGTAAAATCTGACTACCTCTCGGTGGGGTAAATCCCGCCAAGTTGCTTGCCATTTCTTGTGAGAATATTGTCGGACTTTCACAATATCCCTGTGGTAGTCGCATATATGTATACCTTTTCCCCTGAAATGTGAATGCAAAACAATACTGGCTGTCAGTGTGTATCGGTATCGAGAAGAACACATTGCTGATATCTACCACAGAAAAATATTTCTGTTGAGGTTTTAAATTATTCAACAGGGTGTGTGGGTCTGGCACCATAGGTGCCCTTGGTATTACTGCATCATTTACAGCTTGTAAATCTTGGACCATACGCCCTTCTCCATTTGCTTTCTTAACAGGAAATAAGGGCGTGTTACATGGTGAATCAGGAGATTCCACCAGCACCCCTTCCTTAAGTAAAGCTGCTATAATAGGTTTGATTCCTACCTCTGCATCTTTTCTTAAGGGATACTGTCTTTTCTGTGGTGTAAATGCTTACTTTGGCATAATAGTAACTGGTCCTGCTGTACGAATAAGTCCTACATCTGACTTTCCTGTTGACTAAAGAGTTTCTGGTATATTCTGTAAGGCATTCTCTTCCTCCTTCAATAGGAGTGCTAATCAGCTGTCCTTGCTAGACTGCAACTGTACATCTGGGTGGGCCTGAGTTATCCAATTCAACTTCTGCATTTGTAGTCCCTGTTCTGACAGTTCTAACTCTGTCTGCTTTTCCCATCTCGTGACTTTTTCTCCTAAGTCTACCCATTTTACATTCTTGTTCTTAGTTAAGCTAACATGTGGTAATCGATTAGATTTATAAAGTGCAAAGAATTCCTGGGGCAATGAACAGCTGGCTACACTGTTCCCTTCTGTGTCCCAGTACAGATTACATAATATCAATCTGTTTAAATGCTTTCTAAACAATTCTTGCTCATATTCCTTATCAGGTCCTGGTGTATTACAATAATACAGAATACAGTGCAACAAATGTTGTTTATCAATGTCAAGGGAGGGGAACTTGCTGATGGCTATGTTCATCAACTCTTCAGTTACTGCCCCTGGACCAGTCGTAACCAAGTCCTGGCTGTACCAATAAAACATTTCACCCTCCGATTGCACTGCAAAGGTATCAATTTGTTGCTGTGCTTCCATACCCTGCATAGTCGGAACTACTGCTATACAAAATAGCTGCATAAGGTCTCTGCCCAAGAGATTTACTGGGCATTTTGCAGAAACAACAATTTTGCTTTTCTGGGTCAATCCTGAAACAAGATCAGTTATTGCAATATTATGGGAGAGGGGCTCCCGATACAGCTGTCCATTAGCTGCTTTCACTAATATGTAATCAGATGACTCTGAATTTTCTGGCAGTTTGGAGGGATGTATCAGGGTCCGTGATGCCCCTGAGTCACACAAGAATCTGACTTCCCTTCCTTCTACCAGGAGTGTAACTTCTGGTTTCATGTCTGCTAAATAGAGCTGTAAGCTCAATAAAGCTAAATCCAATATTTCATTTTCTTCACTATCCGTAACTTCGTGCACTTCCTCTATTTATTCTGTCACATCCTCTACTTCCTCTATCACATTTTCATTTGTCATATCTCTGTTATCCCCTTCTAGTGATTCCTGACTATCATATAGTCTGTCCTCACCCTCCTTGTCTTCCATGGTTACCTTCTTGTTTTTCTTGCAATCCCTTGCCAAGTGTCCCTTTTTACCGCATTTAAAACATTCACCCCTTTTCTTTCACCCTTCAAAGTCCTCTGATCGCTGATCAGATTGTTTGTTTCCCTGGGCATTTCTTTTGCCCTTTTTCCCGGACTGTACTACATAACCTTCTGCTCCATCTTCTACAGAAAATACTTGGGCTTTCTTTTTCTTTTTGCTATTAAAATGCCTTTCGGCATGCCTAGCATATTCAAGTAATGACTGTAATCTGCTTGTATGATGGTCTACCATGTGCTTTGTAATAAAACTGCTTATGGGTGCAATACTGCCTTTCAAAAATGCATTCTTTAACTGCTGCTCATATGGGGAATCTTGTGTCTGATCTTCAGGAACCTGCATTCCACAATGGTTATTAAAACATTCTAACAGTCTGGCATAATATCTGTCAACAGTTTCGCCTTCTTGTTGGATGCATTGATCAATACAAGTCCAGTCTGCCCTAGGCTTCCATTTCTCAGAGATACAGTCTGTAAGACCTTTCACTCTGGTGTCTAGCTCTGCGCTGCTATGTGGGAGGGGCCTGTGTGCAGCATCACGGGGATTCCAGTCGCCAGTAGTCATGTGCCAATCTGGTCCCACAATTTGTCTGACTACTTTTTCTACCTCTTCTCTGTTTAAATTATAACTTAGCCTCATTCCTTGCAAATCTTCTAAGAACTTTCTGAAATTAACTTTTGGATGGGGAATTCCTTCAGTGGCTTTCCGGATGTCTTCCGGAGTCCAGGTTCTATACACTAGAATAGTTGGGTCCTGACCTTCGTGCCCTGCCTGAGGATTAGGCACTTCTATAAGTGGGCATATTTCTTCTTCCCTCATAGATCATGAATTCCTATCCATTTGATATAGCTCAATGTCCCCTTTTGAATTACCTGCCCGTGTTCGAGACCTGGTCTTGACGGGATCTCTAATAAACGGTTTAGCTTTTGTAGTATCTCTATTTACAGTGACAACAGGATATCGCGGGGATGGACTAACTTGTTCACTTGCTTCATAGTCTGGTAAGGGAGGTGGAGGGGCTGATGCTATTATTAAGTTATGGTCCTCCTTATCTAAAAACATTGCTTTTGGAATTATTATTCTTTTGTTCCCTACGGTTTACTTCCTCAATCCACCTGTGTGCCTGAGGAATTCCTAATTGACGTTGCTTTTTTACCTGACCTTTAGAATCAGTTTTAAGCTGTTTGACAAGTTTGATAAGCGATGATTTTTCTAATTTATCGTCAAATTCATACTTATTAACCCATTTTGAGTAGTATTTAATATTAGCATGCTGTGACTGCATGTATTTCGCGTCTTCTGTTAACGGCGGATTTTGGGATCTTTTTGTGCGATTATTACCCATTTTGCTCTACCCTTTTAATCGTTATGTAACTCCTTATTTTTAACGTGGTACCACAGATTTTGTTATAGTCTCTTCAGAATGACTACCTACCTGCTCTGTTTCCATGATCTATGACAAGACAGCAATCTTTTTTGTCCCTGACTTATAAAAATATAGTCCTGACAAAAACAATGCAAATCTAATCCCTGATCTAAAACAGAAAAAAAAGGTAGATTCACCTTACCTGAGCCTTCGTGATTGATCACCTGGTTCGTGTAAACCTGTCCTTCAGTCACAGATCAGAAAGTGGCTGGCCTCTTTTGTACGACAATTCAGTCGGAGGGCTTTTCAAATAAGAAGAACCAATGTGGTTTCTTCCCTGTACGATTTCAAGCCACCTGGCCTGTCTGATCCGAGGTGAAGTGAAGGTTTCCGGTCCAAAGGACCAATCTGTCAAAGGAAAAAACTTCAAAGACCAATACACGTAAGGTTCAGTTAAGGCACATTTAATAACTTGCAGCAAGGAGACAAAAACATGCAAATACAAGATTTTGCCTAACTACTAACAGGAAGTATGCTATTCTTATACTGTTTTACAAGACATGGCCTTCTATAGCTGACGTAATCAAACACAACTTTCAGTATTGTTCTACAGCAGATGTTACTCAGATTTTCTGCTGACATGACTAGATTTATGAGAAACATTTTGAGAAAAACAACCTGGCCTTGGTGGGCACTAACCCATTACAAGCTTCTATTGTATAATTCTAATGCATGTGTTACATTTCAAGGTACTTTTCTAGCTCAGACACAAGCAAATGCTGATTGCAGTTCATATTTTCAAGCAGTCTTTGTTCTAATTATCTATATCTTCTGCAGCTGTGTATTTTCTCACAGCACAAGCAGAACTCCTTGTCTAAGCTTCATAACATTTATACAAGTGGTATTGTTCTATTCATTATTTTCCTGACACAAGCAGAAATCATCTGCTTCTCAGTAAATTTCCAAGGCATAAGCAAAAGATTTTAGCTGCGCATATTTCATGACAATACAAGGTCAGAAAGCTTCTGCAATTTGTACAGATCTATGCAGTGTAAAATAGAATAAATGTGTTAACCCTTTTCAAGCTCTAAATGCACTAAGCATATTACTAATACATATAGTAATACATATTTTTCTGACACTGTTGAATCATGCTGGTTCTGTTCTGCAGCTCTAAAACACTTCTTGTTCCTTAATAGAAACTCTCTAGTTCTTGTTTCCATGGCTTAGATAGAGCACTATCTATCTGGAGAGCAGGCATAAAAATCTGTGTTTCATTCTTCGCTAGAGTTACTAATGTCTGTCACCAAACTTCCTACAAGGGGTGATGCTTTCTTCTATGGCTTCAGATATGTTATATCGGTTGTCATCTTCTCTTGCATCTCTGCCTAACTTTGTAATTTACTTAATTTAATTTATGTGTTGATTCAAATGGACCCTTTCACTTAGCTGAATATTTACTTTCTGTTGAGGGGACATAACTAACACCTGCGCTCCAGCTTTAAATTCCATGGTCCTTGCATTTCTAGCATTGCAATTTCTCCAAGTCTTTTGGGTTTCTAATACCATGACGGGAATTGACACCCATTCCTAAGTCAAAGTATGATTAAAGTTCATAAAATTAGTATTGTTTCAGTCTTTGATATTAGCCAAAAGTACTGATTGCAGCACCTGCAATGTGCCCAATATTGACTCTTTCTCAATTCATATGGAGTTACATGCATCGGTAACACATCCAAGTATGATTGTAAATTATTTTTTATAACACCCATTGCACCTATTACTATTAGAACTATTTGGGTATCCTTCTTTCACATTGTCCTTGTTTCTGTCTGTAAATCCTGGTATTTTATAACTTTATGTCAAGTTTATTGCCACATATTGTGTGGCAATTTCAATGATCAATGCTACTTTTGTCTTCTTTTCCTGGACTACTACGTCTGGTTTTCTCGCATCTATTTTTTGAACTACTGGTAATGGGTGATCCCATGTGATATAAACTTCATAATTTTCAATAATGCTTTGTGGCTCATGTTTGAAATGCTTCTCATCAATTTCAGTATTATAATGTTTGCACAGCCCCCAATGCAACAGTCTTGCCACATTATTATGCCTTTCAATATACAGTCCTTCTACCATTAGTGTATCACACTCAGCAACAAGACGTGCAACTGTTTCCACTTCTGCTTTACAAACCTGCATTTCTCTTTTTCTCTCATGTTTAATGGACTTTGTGAACTGATGTGTAAATAATCCACTATCCTGGGACACCAATACTAACCTTTCATCTTTTGGTTTAAGTCATCTCTCCTTAACCCTTGCTGAGTTTGGTCCTGATCGACATGAGGTTGTTCCAAGAGTTTTCTGTATTTACAACTATATTTGTACATTTTTCACATTTCTTGCCTTGTCATCTGATCCTTCTCTCTATATTCTTTATTTTGTTTTTTGATACATTCAGTTGCTGCCTGATTTTTATCTACTTCTGGTTTGATTTCCGTCCCTGCTTGACCCTGATATGCTTTGCTGAACTAAGCAGGGAAGTCATCTAAGACTTCTCATGTTTTAAAATGTTCACTATGTTTGGATCTTATGAGGTCAGCGGATACATATGCAGTCCTACAACTACAGATCTATACATGGTCACTGTAATGTAAATGATCAGTGTAGGGTATATCTTATACATTTGTAAACACTCTTTTATTCAGGAATGTGGGATGCTGTCAAATGCTTTTTTGTAGTCTAGCCATGTCATTCTTAAATTCTCCCCCTTTTTCAGTTCTCTATTATCACTTTATTTAACAACAAATGATTCTTTGTTCCATACGACTTTCTTTTTTACCCATTTGCTCTATTGCCATGATTAAGCTTTCTTCTAAATTACTATAAACTCTATCGGTATTAGTTCCAGTGTATAGTTTATACATCATCGGAAGGCAAGTTATTGGTCTATAGTTTTTAGGCTAGCTTGCAGGTTCACTCTTGAGGAGGAGTATTTTTTTTTCTTTTAACCAGGTTGGCATCTGTTTGGGGTGGGCATATAAAAACTGCTAACTCTCATTGACAAGGTCTTTGACTTTTGAGGCTGAACTGTTTTCTGCTAACATTAACAAGGATACTGAGTTGCCACTTCTCAATTTAAAAGAACTGATTAGACTATTAGAGAAACATTTGTATAGATTTAAGATCCTGCAACTAGACAATTCTTATTTAAGATATTGTATAAACACTCGCATTGCGCAGCAGGGCCTGCACTTTTTTAAAATTCCATTTGGTTTAAATAGAGACAGTATTTTATTTTCAGATTTTTATTAATATATTTGACCATCATGATTTTGAGCTGACGAAGCTTTTAATTAAACACAGTAATTTGGAAATAGATGTTTTAAGGGATGAATTGCTGAAAATCAATAGCAAGATTACTCAGGATTTGATTTTTGACCAGTATAGGACATTTTACAATGATGTATTGAAAGCTATTGATTGTAAATGTAATACAAATTTGAAAAGGAAACAAAATAAGATTAGCAGAGACATTTTAAAATATAAGGAGAATGTAGCTTATGCTGTTGACAAGGGGTCAGGATCCAAAAATACAGAAGAAAAGGGTCCCATTTTGTCTCCACAAAACAATATAGAGTGTTTAGTGGTGGACACTGGTAGCATAGGTATCAATTATGTTGAAGCAAACAATGGTCATGTGAACAACGACCTTGATTGGAATGACAATCAGGTTTTTCACACTGTACACAGATCGGAGTGATTAGTGAACCAATCCAGGCATTCCTTGGATCCACGGTCAGTGACAGATTTTAGTCACAGGCCACCATTACCTCATCCTATGAGCAACAAAAGAAAGGTGAGGAAATGGAGACATTAATTACTAACAACATTAGTGATGATATTGCATTTTCCTTTGACGGTTTTAATATTTATAATTACATCAATCATACAATAATTGGAACACATTTTCATTTATTTCTGAAAGATTTTCAAGTTGTACCTTACAAATGTTGGTATTTTGTGGACACTACAATGGAATATAAACTATTCACCAGGAAACTCAATTTAGGTGTTCTTTTTGATAACAGTGATTCACCCAATAAGTTTTTACCTAGGCAAGTTCATGTCATTAACAAAAAGAGCACATATAATCCACTGCTACACCCATTAATTTATTTTTTGAATGAGCTGTTTTCAATGATTTATATAGACTTGACACATGTCTTAAGAAGTCTGTTTTTAGTTACAGTTTAACTGAACATGAGAAAAAAAAACATTCATGAACTATTTAAAGATGACAGCTTAAGAATAATGAAACTGGACATGGGTGGCGGTATGGTGTTGTTTAACACCTCTGATTATTCTAACATTATGACCAGCATATCATTAGATTCCAGTAAGTATTTACCTGTTTCTAGGAATTAACTTAACATTGCATATATATTTTATTAAACAGCAACCAGGATCCTGAGTTATATAATATTTTAAAGGTTTCCAAACCTATAATCCCCACAATATTTGCCATACCAAAAGTCAATAGGACATAGGAAAACACCTTTTCACCCTATTGTTTCAATGTAGGGTTCAAAATCATACCCTTTTGCCACCTTAATTGATAGGTGGTTTAAACCAATATATGATAATACAGAACATTTACTTAAAAATTAATGGGATTTTCTTGGTCATTTGAAGGATAACTTATGGAACAGGAATTTGCATTTTTTGACCATATATATCATGGATTTATTTCCCTCTATTCCCCATAAACAGGGTATCGAATGTTTCCTTGACAGTATTTTGGATTAATATTTCTTAACAGCGGACAACATTTTTATCATGGAATTGATTAGTTTGGTTTTAAACAACAACTACATCTATTTTGAGGGTGAACTTTGCAAACAAATTAAAGGTATGGCCATGGGCACTGCATGTGCCCCTAACTATGTCAATATAGTATTGATTTGGTGGGAAAAATGTTATGTTTTCAAATGTGAATTTTTTAGTCACATTAATCCTGTACTTACATTTTTTAGATGACATCTTCATCTTTTGGGATGGACTGGAGGACAAAGTTGTACAATTTATATCTTATCTAAATAGAACCACAGAATTTTTAAAATTTGCTTTCAGTTAGAATACCCACATCAATTATCTAGACACTTTAATTTCACATACTGAGAAAGGTTCTAAATCATAGATCTATAGGAAGCCCACATTTAGCAACTCTTATTTACATTATAAGAGTGCATATCTTAAATATCAAAAAAATGAATGTCATCAAAGGACGATATGTTAGAGGAGTATGAATGACATCAGAGTACGAGGACATGATTATAGAGTTGGGCAACATTTAACAGATGTTTGTGAACAGGTGTTATCCACCAGATTCTGTAGGAGCAGTTTGCCAAGAGGTTAAGAATGGTTGGGATACTAAATAGTAAACCCTGTTAAGAAAGGGTCTAGCAAAAACAGTGGACTCTGAAACACACAAGAATGCAAGGAAGTTTGAAAGAGCCACGGTAGTTCAATTTAATTCTAGTTCAAAAGAAATGAAATCCATTATTACTAAAAATTGGAATATTTTTAAGGCAAATTCTTTGTTATACCGAGTTGTGGGGGATGCTCTAGCCTTTGTATATAAAACCTCCAGGAAAATTAAATGTACTTTTGAAGCATCACAGAATTGAGTAATGGACTTACAATCCAAAACAAGGAGATCAGGAATGATAAAATTGTAACCGATGTACCTACATCTTGGAAGGTGAGGTTTTACATTTGGACTATGAGACCAACACTAAAGTTTGCCTAGGTAAAGGTAATTGTGGGTGTAAAGATGTGGTTTATATTGCCAAATGTATGACATGTCTGAGGTTTGTATTGGTAAAACAGAAAGGTACCTGCAAAAACCTATTTATGAGAACCTGTATGACATTAACAATGGCAATGCAAACAATGCACTTTTCAAACATTTACAACTGAACACTTCATATAGAGGAGGTTATTCCCACTTTAAGGGGAGGTGACTGGGAAAGCAGATTACAACACTGTGAAATGACATGGCAATTTTAAATTAAAACTATCAATAACCCCAAGCTTGAATGAAACTACATCTATTGCACCTCTATTAAAATTAAAGCAATTGAATTTTAACAGGTCAAACATTTAAAATAATTTAACAAAAACTTTTTTTTAATAATTTTCTTTTTACCATCAGTTTTAACGTAGTTTTTCAATGAGTTTTTGTAATAAACTGGCTAGATTGAATCAATCAAGATTCAAATGCAAGGAAAGCAACATTGTCACAGGAAGGGTTAAATAATGCTTTTAAGATAATCAGTTTAAGTTAGTTGACTGTATTTTTTGATTGGTAGTTTGTGCCTTGATTTGCTTTAAATAATGGCCATACTTAGTTCTGATGATGTCCCTGTGATAGGGATGAAAGCACTCAACTGATTATTAATTTTTTTTCTTTAGTCCAAGTTGGCTTTGGCTATGGATTACTAACTATGATTGATCTAGGCTGTCTGCTTTTAAATGTTCTTTGAGTTTTTACTGTTCTTTGGTTTGAACTCCAGATTATGTCTTTTTTGGCATATAAATAGTCCTTACTCATGGATAAATCTTTATGTAAAGATGTTCACTAATTCCGTTGTAATACCATGAAACAACTTGCAGAATAATTCCACTGGTAAGCATCCCAAGCAATTCACCAACACGAATGAAATAAATCCAAATCAGTTTTATTAATGATAGCACTCATAAGATACTGAATTACCTCAGCGTCTTATACCAAAATATAAAAACAAAAATGTGACACTGAAAGTGTATAACAATGAAATAAAAATGCTAAATATCGAATACTGAGGACAATACTTAAAATTGGGTTAAGCGCTTTCACCCATATCATATGGGCTTCTTCAGAACCTGGTTCTGAAGAAGCCCATATGTTATGGGCCCATAATTCCAGTGGAATTATTCTGCATGTTGTTTCATGGTATTACAATGGAATTAGTGACAGTATACTTTAGTGGTGTTGGAGCACTTATTGGAACTCCGTGGTATTTATATTCTCAGTTTCTTCACTGGAGACTATTACCATGTTGATACTTTTAGCCAGAAATTAGGTAGTGCATCTGGGCCTGGGGTTTTCCATTTAGGAGCTTTTCTTAATTTTGTTTCAGTTTCATTGATCGTTACTTCATCCCATTTCATACACTGTACATTTGAACTTCTTATTCTTTCTTTTACTTCTTCTATCCATTCAGCATCTTTGCTATGTTCCAAAGAATGTTCATAGATATTTCTCCAAAATGTGTATATTTCTTCTTCTTCTCCTTTTTTTTTTTTGTGGTGTTTCAATTCATTTTGCCTTGTTTCTCAATTCTCTATAACACTTTTTTGGATCATCAATAACTTGCTTATTTTGTACTTTTCCTTTATATTTATTTAGATATCTTCTAAGCCTTTTTCTGCCTGTACTGAAATCTTTAGTTAATTATTTGCAATAGTATAAATAGATCCTGATATGTTCTGATACTGCACTTTGCTTTTATCATGTCTATCTTCCTGAGTATTGTTGTTGAGCTCTTCCCTCTTCTGTATTCTTCCAAAAGTGGCACTTCTTGTCTTAATTGCTTTATGTTTTTTTCTCTATTTGATGTTTCCATGATGACATTAGATTTCTCCCATTCCTTTCCCTTACTGCCCAATGTTTTTGAGGTAGGACTTATCTTATTAATTTAGCTGCACTGTAATGTATCCTATTTACTTTTGTTATATTGTATGAATTTGTATGAACAGTCCTGATTACTATGTTCATTTGTTTTATCAAACTTCTAACATTTTGGTACTTACTGACTTTCTGTAGTCTATTTCTTTCATTGATCTTAATATGTCTATCCATCTCTTTTAAATCAAGCAACTCTTCACTTAGATCATTTTCTTTTAAACTGAGGGCACATTCTTTGTTCTCCATTTCCTGACAGAATTCTACAGAAAGTTTTAGGGCATCTTCCTGTGCCATATTCTCTTCAGTTTCATCCTGTGCCACTAACCTATCACTCCTGAACATTAAGTGCATCACAATTGCCAAATATTATGTTCCTTCTCTTACTGTGCAACTCCAACTGAACTTTTATACTGGTTTCCTACTGAAAGCTCCAAAATATCTTCATATGGCAACTGACCAGATGTTTGCTGCTCCACTTGTTTCTCTTACATTGGGCATTCATTATTCTATCCTGCTGTGGTGTTATCAGAGTTAGATTTTCTGTACAAAATCCTTCAATTTGCAGGTAATCCATAACCTCAGTTTCCATTTCTGTACCTTCTGCATTACTAATCCTCCTTTCTACTTTCCCACTTTGTTTTCTTATTTTTTTGTACTGTAAACTTTTTCATATCTGGATGTCTTTGCATTTCTCTTCAAACATCTTTGGCTCTTTTATTTTTGTATTGATTAATTTTCCTTTCTCTTTGCATAAAATTGCAGCATAGTAAATCTCTTCTTCTTTCCCATGACCATATTTCTTCTTCGGATGTCTCCTGATCCTCTCGTTTCTCCTTACTTGGGGAACTCATTGTTCCACCATACTGTGATATAACCTGTATTAGAATTTCTACACTAAATCCTTCACTTCACAGGTATTCCATAATGTCTGCTTCTATTTTTTAACTACTTCTTTAATAATCTTTTGTTCTACATTCCCACTTTGTGATCTTATTGTTTGTATTGTGAAAATGCCCATACCTGGGTGCCTTTGCCTGTAGTTCTCTTTGAATATCTCTGAGGCTGCTTTTTTTGTATTGATTAATTTGGCTTTCTCCTTTGCATAAAAAGTGCACCAAATCAGATCTATCTTTCTTTCCCATGTCCATATTTTTATACCTTTTAAAAATCTCTAGATTTTGTTCTTTTTATTTTTGCACTTCCTCAATCATTTATTTTTCCAAACAGACCAAGGATTTCTTGATCTATATAATTTCTTTATGAATCTGTTTTATTAATGAACATGAATTTGCATTTGAAGTTTTTAACAGCTTTTCTTGTGCAAATATTTTTCTTTCCTCTAATTTCTCTATTAATATTTTTGTATATCTTCTGTCCGTAAATTCTGGATTTCTTGCATAATAGTAACATTATTTCTTTCTTATCTGCAATAGCCTACTCCATCATCTTTATGGCTGTTTTTTGGTCTATCAGGTTTTATGATTTTCAGGGACTGCTACTTCCTTCTATAATGGCGGGGGGGCATCACTCCTCTATAATTAACCACTTTATGTGATGGCAAATGTCAGATCCTCTGTAGCCAAACAAGACCCCTTCTCTAATGCTCCATAAACACTATAATAGTCAGTACAACATCATCAATATCATCAGCCCACAGGCTTAGTGTGTTACAATTAATGCACTGAGACACTGCAAGGTCTTTAAATGACAAAACCAAATCCTATGAGCCACCAAAGCTTCCACAGCAGAGTACAGGAGGAAGTACAAGTGATGGCAGGTGATTTTGCAGTGTCTGGTGCATAATGCTCAAGCAGCTGACAGTCAAGAGAAGCAAACCAGACTTCATAAGCAAAAGACTCTAAAGACCTAATAATAAAGGCACACAATTAAATGGGTTACTGAATCAGTACTTCATAAATATACAATACATGTTACTAATAAATACTACTGTTGATACTAATAATAATATAAATACCAATACACCTCCGGCAATACATGGGAAGTGGAATGACAGCAAGCAGAGAAATGCCTATGCTCCAAAAAATCTATGTATAAACTAAGAACTGTCAGGAAAGAAATCCTATGAGAAACAGTAGAAAGCTGAAGGCCATTGATGAATAAACAGGAAAAAATTAAGAGGACTAGGAGGCCCAAGCAGTAGTGCCCTGCCTCCATCCAAAATATCTTCAGTTATACCAGGTTGGAATCTTAAATGAGTAAAGCTAATAACTAAATAGACATAAATCAAGTCATCAAGTGGTTTTATATTCAACTTTTATGTTCAACAGAAATTCTCAAACGCACCTTTGTTCTATCAGATCTGGAGCCGGTGGTGAAAGAGAGATTGTAATTTGTGGATAGCAGCAGTTACTGATGTTGCTTAGGTGATATGATAGTTTAATGTCCACTGGTAGATCAGTGATCCTTTATCAATGACCAGACCATATGGCTGCTGATTTCAAATGGAGAGCTGCTCCCCATTTGTAGCATAGATAGATAGTTAGATACTTAACTGTCATTCCCAAATACATTTTATCTATCTTTTCATCTAACACTTTATATCAATATAAAAAAATCTGTCTTAACAATCAAGTGCTTTGCACTTTCCAGTCTAGTCTCAGTATTGTTTTCAGTGACATCCACACTAACCCCAGGTTTCTCGCTCTAGATAAGCTCATCACTTTAACTCACAAGTTATGGAATACATCTAGTTACCCAATAATCACGTTTCATTGTGGGAAGTATCCATACCAAATCTCATATTATTCATGCTATATACTTATCATCCTGACTTCCTTCCAGTTTCAGTGACTAGGCTAAAACCAAGTAACTCAGAAAATGCTGTCTCCCTACCCAGATATGTTATACTTTGATGTGAAAGGAGGTAAAAGGGTGCAGGAATATTATTAAAAAAACTCTGTTTTCCTACTAATGATAAGATCCTGGATTTTCTTCACTGCAAGTCCATCATCATCATCATCTACTTCAAATTTAATGAAGCCAAAATCTTAACAATTGTCTGCATCTTCATGCCTCCACAGACAGATAAATTAGTTGCTGAGGAGGCCTTGCTTTGGTTAATGTCGAACCTTCACTCAGATGCTATAGTCACTGGCAACTTTAACAAGAACTGAATATTTGCCAGTGGAGTCCCTACTCACCCCATTCTCCAACTCTTTGTTCTCTCAGAGTTCATATCAGAACCAAGCCACAATGGCAAATATAGCAGCAGAGAATGTTACTTGACTAGGTATTAACATTCTCTTCTAGCAATATATCCCATCAGGTGTTCTTTGTGACTGTATCAGTTACCACCTTTCCACCTTCTCCATTTGAATCAGCAATAATGTTTAAAATACAGGTTTCTCCTTTTCCATACCATCTCCAAATGTGATATTTCCCATTTCAGTGATGAACTATCAAATACTAACTGATCTTCACTTCACTTTTTTGTGCACAAAGCTACATTCAACTTCAGTCAAGTTTTTCTAGTTATGCTAAATAAATGTGCTTCTTCATTTGCTTGGATAAGTAGGAAAATTAAAAAGGTAAGGACTGACAGAGACCACTTCTGTGACTCATAACACAAAACACAACTTCCTAGTGATTTCATTGGATTTTGTAAACAAAAATATTTATAGATACTTTCACTCTAGTAAAACATCTATTTTAGTGAACAGGAAAATATAAATACATAAATTAATCATCAAAATTTCTGGAACTCCATCAATCATTTCTACCACCCAGGATATTTCTATATTCTCCATTCTTTCAGCAAGGTGATATCATAACAGCTGAGAAAGGTTTTCCAGTCACTTCTTGTACCCTGTGTAAAAACTCATTTCCACTATAAGGGTAGGCAAATAACATTCTGGACTTGGTTCTCACCAACATAACCAACAGCTGCACCACTCCCATAGTATGTTCTTCCCTGGTGAGATCAGATCATCGGTCTGTCTCATTCGAAATTTCTATCCCAACCAACCCCTCCCCAGCTATAACCAGGCTAAAAAACTTCTCAAAAGCTGCCTACAACCTAAGGGAGGGTACCAGTAGCTTCACACCATCGCCCCCCTCAGAGGATGCAGACAACTATGATGAACAGTATGCCAATGCAGTATACAAGCACCTGTACAACTGCATGGACTCAGCCATATCCAACAGAACTAAAACCTGCTCCTCAAAGAAACACACACCTGTCTGGTGAACATCTTTTATCAAACTGCTTTACAACAAAAGGAAGAAACTGTTGTCCAAGGGTAAAAAGGAACAAATTCCAAATTCCCTCCTCAGCCTCAACAAGAAAATTATATCATTAGTGAAAACCTCCAAAGCCAATTATGAGTTGAAACTAGCCTCCAAAACAAAGGGAAACCACAAATCCTTCTTCAGTTATGTCAAGAACCTCCATAGCAAAGCCCAGGTTTCATCTGAATTAGTACTTAATGGTACCACTTATACTGATCCTGTTGGCTTACCCCCCTATCCCCACAAAGGCACATTCGACATCCCGATACTTATCCCACACCTCAAATCTCCATAGATTAAGTGTTAAAGGCCCTATCCAAGGCAAAGAACACAGCTTCCATGGGACCAATGGTATCCGAGGCTGCATTCTGTACCATCTGCAGCAAGAACTAGTTTCGCCATTGAGCACCCTGTTCAATCACAGCCTAATTACAGGCTTCATTCCGGCAGAGAGGAGAACTGCCATTATCATCCCCTTACACAAAGGTGGTGCCACTACTGACCTGGGAAACTATCTCCCGATTAGCTTGACAAGTCTGATCTGTAAAGCCATGGAGCATATTATTATGGATCTCATAAACAAGGATATAGGCAATCTCCAAGCACTTGACCCCACCCAATTTGGATTTGTCAGGGGCAGATCTTGCCTATTGAACCTGGATGACTTCTTTGAGACTGTCACCAGCGCCCTGGATGAGGGAAAGTCAGTACATGCAGCTTACCTTGACTTGGCCAAGGCCTTTGACACAATCCCCCACTCAGGCATCATCAAAAAGCTAACTTAACTTGACGTAAATCCCTATCTTATCAGGTGGGTGGCCAACTGACTCACTGATAGGACCCACAAGGTCAAAATAGGCACCACCACCACCTCTGACAGCAGACCTGTTACAAGTGGTGTTCCCAAGGAATCTGTCCTGGGACCCCTACTGTTTGGCATCTACTTCTCAGAGGTCCAGGCAAAGACAAAGGGCCTGTGGCTGACCAAGTCTGCAGATTACTGTAAGTTGGGTGCTGTCATTGACTCCCCAAATGATGGTAACATACTGCAAGGGGGTCTCTCGGCTATAAATAACTGGTGCCAAATTCATGGCCTTAAGTTAAACACAAAAAATGCATCATCATGCCATTCAGCAGAAACACGGTCCCTACTGCTTAGCACATCAATGGCAACCCACTATGCACACAACTTGTGGTGAGAGACCTGGGTACTCAGGTTGACAACAATCTCACTTTTGACCATCATGTGGCAGCAGTGGTCAGGAAAGCTTTTCACTTGGTTCATCTCATAAGTAAAGGGATTACATCCAGAAAAAAGGAGGTTATTACCTCTCTGTACTCCTCCCTCATTAGACCTATAATTGAGTATAATGCCCCATTTGGTATGTACCTCTCCAAATACTTGCACCAACTGGAAAGGCCACATAAATACCTCACAAAGATAATCCATGGTATCCAACACCTGTCCTATGTGGACAGGCTCAAATCACTATCACTGTACTCGGTATCATACAGATTGCACAGAGGTGATCCATGTCTCACCTACAAGGCAATATAAGACCCTGTCCTACTAGAGATGCTCCATATCCATAAGTCTAACTCCTCGTGCATTACCCATTCGATAGGCCTAAATCTAATATGTGACATCAATAAAAATTGCTGGAGAGACAGGTTTGCCTCCCAGAGGCTGCCCCATCTCTGGAACAGACTTCCCATACATGTCAAACAGAGTACCTCACTGACCATCTTCAAGCACAACCTTGATGAGTGCATGAGAAACCACCAATTTTTATCAGAGGTTCCACCTTTGTACCTTACTGACAGGGGTGACAGGTGCTGACTGAGGGTTCTTTTTTGGGGATAACCTCTTGGCTAGGCGTGTAAGGGCCCCAGGACCATTAGCCTTGTAACCTCCTATGATCATCATCTTGCAGCATTCTACACTCTGTACACCATCAGATCTGTTTCACTAACCAAATAGTTTGCCCCTCCTCAGCTTGTAAACTAATCAGGACAACTAAACCCAGCTCACCAGCAATAGACAACCTTACAGAATTTCTAAGGATTGCATATCCTTCAATAAAGGTTCCCCATTACTGGAAGCAGTCACTTGTAGACCCCTACACAAATGTGAACCGCGCAACATTTCTACTTAACTACTGATATGTAACCCTGTGCCCACATTTAATAATATTAAAATGTAGTAATCAACAATATCTTAACCATTTTCTACAGTATAATTAGTTATTTCACACTCAACATGGCTTTAGCCCCAGTCATGGAACTAATATAACTCTTCTCAGTCTTACTGACTGCAGCCAGGGATAATTCTCCTCTGAGAAAAAAGTGGCACAAACAAAATGTATACTAACTCTTGAAAATATTGTTTTTGTAAATGCTGTCAACTGGTTCTTCACTTATCTCAGCAGTTGGTGTCAGGCAGTAAAATGGAACAATGCAACATCTTCAAAATGTAAATTACTGTACAAGTTCCATCAGGCTCTGTATTTAGTTTCTACTTCTCATCAGTTCTGCAGACACTATGGATCACAACATCGGGAATGATAAAGTTAGCTAGTATGCAGATAAAGTCACCTTCACTACTTTCAGTATTTTTCCACACTCCCGACCCACTTCTACAAACATTATTTTCACTCTCTTCATTTGTGACTAAATAGCAAGGGATTTCCTCAAAGTGTGTACAAAACTAAATAAATGTTTTTTATCTCCAAGCCATCTTCCTGTTGTATACCTCCCAGACACAACTAGAGTCTAAATTTTCTCCCAGAAAAA